>NC_086114.1:59795000-59986071 GCF_963921235.1 Mobula hypostoma | reverse complement strand
TGCCCCATCACTCTACACTTCCCCATCACTCTACACTGCCCCATCTCTCTACACTGCCCCATCACTCTACACTGCCCCATCACTCTACACTGCCCCATCACTCTATACTGGCCCATCACTCTACACTGCCCCATCACTCTACACTGCCCCATCACTCTATACTTCCCCATCACTCTACACTGCCCCATCACTCTACACTGCCCCATCACTCTACACTGCCCCATCACTCTATACTGCCCCATCACTCTACACTGCCCCATCACTCTACACTGCCCCATCACTCTACACTGCCTCATCACTCTACACTGCCCCATCACTCTACACTGCCCCATCACTCTACACTGCCCCATCACTCTATACTTCCCCATCACTCTACACTGCCCCATCACTCTACACTGCCCCCATCACTCTATACTTCCCCATCACTCTACACTGCCCCATCACTCTATACTTCCCATCACTCTACACTTCCCCATCACTCTACACTGCCCCATCACTCTACACTGCCCCATCACTCTACACTGCCCCATCACTCTACACTGCCCCATCACTCTACACTGCCCCATCACTCTACACTTCCCCATCACTCTACACTGCCCATCACTCTACACTGCCCCATCACTCTGCACTGCCCCATCACTCTACACTGCCCCATCACTCTGCTCTGCCCCATCACTCTACACTGCCCCATCACTCTACACTTCCCCATCACTCTACACTGCCCCATCACTCTGCTCTGCCCCATCACTCTACACTGCCCCATCACTCTACACTGCCCCATCACTCTATACTGCCTCATCACTCTACACTGCCCCATCACTCTACACTGCCCCATCACTCTACACTGCCCCAACACTCTATACTTCCCCATCACTCTACACTGCCTCATCACTCTACACTTCCCCATCACTCTACACTGCCCCATCACTCTACACTGCCCCATCACTCTACACTGCCCCATCACTCTACACTTCCCCATCACTCTATACTTCCCCATCACTCTACACTTCCCCATCACTCTACACTGCCCCATCACTCTACACTGACTCATCACTCTACACTTCCCCATCACTCTACACTGCCCCATCACTCTACACTGCCCCATCACTCTACACTGCCCCATCACTCTACACTGCCCCATCACTCTATACTGCCCCATTACTCTACACTGCCCCATCTATACTTCCCCATCACTCTACACTGCCCCATCACTCTACACTGCCCCATCACTCTACACTGCCCCATCACTCTACACTGCCTCATCACTCTATACTTCCCCATCACTCTACACTGCCCCATCACTCTATACTTCCCCATCACTCTACACTTCCCCATCACTCTACACTGCCCCATCACTCTACACTGCCCCATCACTCTACACTGCCTCATCACTCTACACTTCCCCATCACTCTACACTGCCCCATCACTCTACACTGCCCCATCACTCTACACTGCCCCATCACTCTATACTTCCCCATCACTCTACACTGCCCCATCACTCTACACTGCCCATCACTCTACACTGCCCCATCACTCTACACTGCCCCATCACTCTACACTGCCTCATCACTCTACACTGCCCCATCACTCTATACTGCCCCATCACTCTACACTGCCCCATCACTCTACACTGCCCCATCACTCTATACTTCCCCATCACTCTACACTGCCCCATCACTCTACACTGCCTCATCTCTCTACACTGCCCCATCACTCTATACTTCCCCATCACTCTACACTGCCTCATCACTCTACACTGCCTCATCACTCTACACTGCCCCATCACTCTATACTTCCCCATCACTCTACACTGCCTCATCACTCTACACTGCCTCATCACTCTACACTGCCCCATCACTCTATACTTCCCCATCACTCTACACTGCCCCATCACTCTACACTGCCTCATCACTCTATACTTCCCCATCACTCTATACTTCCCCATCACTCTACACTTCCCCATCACTCTACACTGCCCCATCACTCTACACTGCCCCATCACTCTACACTGCCCCATCACTCTATACTTCCCCATCACTTTACACTGCCCCATCACTCTACACTGACTCATCACTTTATACTTCCCCATCACTCTATACTTCCCCATCACTCTACACTGCCCCATCACTCTACACTGCCTCATCACTCTATACTTCCCCATCACTCTATACTTCCCCATCACTCTACACTGCCCCATCACTCTACACTGCCCCATCACTCTACACTTCCCCATCACTCTACACTGCCCCATCACTCTATACTGCCCCATCGCTCTGCACTGCCCCATCGCTCGACACTGCCCCATCACTCTACACTTCCCCATCACTCTACACTGCCCCATCACTCTACACTGCCCCATCACTCTATACTTCCCCATCACTCTACACTTCCCCATCACTCTACACTGCCCCATCATTCTACACTGCCCCATCACTCTACACTGCCCCATCACTCTACACTGCCCCATCACTCTACACTGCCCCATCACTCTACACTGCCCCATCACTCTATACTGCCTCATCACTCTACACTGCCCCATCACTCTGCACTGCCCCATCACTCTACACTGCCCCATCACTCTGCTCTGCCCCATCACTCTACACTGCCCCATCACTCTACACTTCCCCATCACTCTACACTGCCCCATCACTCTGCTCTGCCCCATCACTCTACACTGCCCCATCACTCTACACTGCCCCATCACTCTATACTGCCTCATCACTCTACACTGCCCCATCACTCTACACTGCCCCATCACTCTACACTGCCCCAACACTCTATACTTCCCCATCACTCTACACTGCCTCATCACTCTACACTTCCCCATCAGTCTACACTGCCCCATCACTCTACACTGCCCCATCACTCTACACTGCCCCATCACTCTACACTTCCCCATCACTCTATCCTTCCCCATCACTCTACACTTTTTCATCACTCTACACTGCCCCGTCACTCTACACTGACTCATCACTCTACACTTCCCCATCACTCTACACTGCCCCATCACTCTACACTGCCCCATCACTCTACACTGCCCCATCACTCTACACTGCCCCATCACTCTACACTGCCCCATCACTCTATACTTACCCATCACTCTATACTGCCCCATCACTCTACACTGCCCCATCTATACTTCCCCATCACTCTACACTGCCCCATCACTCTACACTGCCCCATCACTCTACACTGCCCCATCACTCTACACTGCCTCATCACTCTACACTTCCCCATCACTCTACACTGCCCCATCACTCTATACTTCCCCATCACTCTACACTTCCCCATCACTCTACACTGCCCCATCACTCTACACTGCCCCATCACTCTACACTGCCCCACCACTCTACACTGCCCCATCACTCTACATTTTTCCAACACTCTACACTGCCCCATCACTCTACACTGACTCATCACTCTATACTGCCCCATCACTCTACACTGCCCCATCACTCTACACTGCTCCATCACTCTACACTGCCCCATCACTCTATACTTCCCCATCAGTCTATACTGCCCCATCACTCTACACTGCCCATCACTCTACACTGCCCCATCACTCTACACTGCCCCATCACTCTACACTGCCTCATCACTCTACACTGCCCCATCACTCTATACTGCCCCATCACTCTACACTGCCCCATCACTCTACACTGCCCCATCACTCTATACTTCCCCATCACTCTACACTTCCCCATCACTCTACACTGCCTCATCACTCTACACTGCCCCATCACTCTATACTTTCCCATCACTCTACACTGCCTCATCACTCTACACTGCCTCATCACTCTACACTGCCCCATCACTCTATACTTCCCCATCACTCTACACTGCCTCATCACTCTACACTGCCTCATCACTCTACACTGCCCCATCACTCTATACTTCCCCATCAGTCTACACTGCCCCATATCTCTACACTGCCTCATCACTCTATACTTCCCCATCACTCTATACTTCCCCATCACTCTACACTTCCCCATCACTCTACACTGCCCCATCACTCTACACTGCCCCATCACTCTACACTGCCCCATCACTCTATACTTCCCCATCACTCTATACTTCCCCATCACTCTACACTGCCCCATCACTCTACACTGCCCCATCACTCTACACTGCCCCATCATTCTACACTGCCCCATCACTCTGCACTGCCCCATCACTCTACACTGCCCCATCACTCTATATTTCCCCATCACTCTACACTGCCTCATCACTCTACACTTCCCCATCACTCTACACTGCCCCATCACTCTACACTGCCCCATCACTCTACACTGCCCCATCACTCTACACTGCCTCATCACTCTACACTTCCCCATCACTCTACACTGCCCCATCACTCTGCTCTGCCCCATCACTCTACACTGCCCCATCACTCTACACTGCCCCATCACTCTATACTGCCTCATCACTCTACACTGCCCCATCACTCTACACTGCCCCATCACTCTACACTGCCCCATCACTCTACACTGCCCCATCACTCTATACTGCCCCATCACTCTACACTGCCCCATCACTCTACACTTCCCCATCACTCTACACTGCCCCATCTCTCTACACTGCCCCATCACTCTACACTGCCCCATCACTCTACACTGGCCCATCACTCTACACTGCCCCATCACTCTACACTGCCCCATCACTCTATACTTCCCCATCACTCTACACTGCCCCATCACTCTACACTGCCCCATCACTCTATACTGCCCCATCACTCTACACTGCCCCATCACTCTACACTGCCCCATCACTCTACACTGCCTCATCACTCTACACTGCCCCATCACTCTACACTGCCCCATCACTCTACACTGCCCCATCACTCTATACTTCCCCATCACTCTACACTGCCCCATCACTCTACACTGCCCCCATCACTCTATACTTCCCCATCACTCTACACTGCCCCATCACTCTATACTTCCCCATCACTCTACACTTCCCCATCACTCTACACTGCCCCATCATTCTACACTGCCCCATCACTCTACACTGCCCCATCACTCTACACTGCCCCATCACTCTACACTGCCCCATCACTCTACACTTCCCCATCACTCTGCACTGCCCATCACTCTACACTGCCCCATCACTCTGCTCTGCCCCATCACTCTACACTGCCCCATCACTCTATACTTACCCATCACTCTATACTGCCCCATCACTCTACACTGCCCCATCTATACTTCCCCATCACTCTACACTGCCCCATCACTCTACACTGCCCCATCACTCTACACTGCCCCATCACTCTACACTGCCACATCACTCTACACTTCCCCATCACTCTACACTGCCCCATCACTCTATACTTCCCCATCACTCTACACTTCCCCATCACTCTACACTGCCCCATCACTCTACACTGCCCCATCACTCTACACTGCCCCATCACTCTACACTGCCCCATCACTCTACATTTTTCCAACACTCTACACTGCCCCATCACTCTACACTGACTCATCACTCTACACTGCCCCATCACTCTACACTGCTCCATCACTCTACACTGCCCCATCACTCTATACTTCCCCATCACTCTACACTGCCCCATCACTCTACACTGCCCATCACTCTACACTGCCCCATCACTCTACACTGCCCCATCACTCTACACTGCCTCATCACTCTACACTGCCCCATCACTCTATACTGCCCCATCACTCTACACTGCCCCATCACTCTACACTGCCCCATCACTCTATACTTCCCCATCACTCTACACTTCCCCATCACTCTACACTGCCTCATCACTCTACACTGCCCCATCACTCTATACTTTCCCATCACTCTACACTGCCTCATCACTCTACACTGCCTCATCACTCTACACTGCCCCATCACTATATACTTCCCCATCACTCTACACTGCCTCATCACTCTACACTGCCTCATCACTCTACACTGCCCCATCACTCTATACTTCCCCATCACTCTACACTGCCCCATATCTCTACACTGCCTCATCACTCTATACTTCCCCATCACTCTATACTTCCCCATCACTCTACACTTCCCCATCACTCTACACTGCCCCATCACTCTACACTGCCCCATCACTCTACACTGCCCCATCACTCTATACTTCCCCATCACTCTATACTTCCCCATCACTCTACACTGCCCCATCACTCTACACTGACTCATCACTCTATACTTCCCCATCACTCTATACTTCCCCATCACTCTACACTGCCCCATCACTCTACACTGCCTCATCACTCTATACTTCCCCATCACTCTATACTTCCCCATCACTCTACACTGCCCCATCACTCTACACTTCCCCATCACTCTACACTGCCCCATCACTCTATACTGCCCCATCGCTCTGCACTGCCCCATCGCTCTACACTGCCCCATCACTCTACACTTCCCCATCACTCTACACTGCCCCATCACTGTACACTGCCCCATCACTCTACACTGCCCCATCACTCTGCACTGCTCCAACACTCTACACTGCCTCATCACTCTACACTGCCCCATCACTCTACACTGCCCCATCACTCTATACTGCCCCATCACTCTACACTGCCCCATCACTCTACACTTCCCCATCACTCTACACTGCCCCATCACTCTACACTGCCCCATCACTCTATACTTCCCCATCACTCTACACTGCCCCATCACTCTACACTGCCCCATCACTCTATACTTCCCCATCACTCTATACTGCCCCATCACTCTACACTGCCCATCACTCTACACTTCCCCATCACTCTACACTGCCCCATCACTCTACACTGCCACATTAACACACACTGCCCCATTGCCCAACCGTGCCCCATCACCAAACGCTGCCCCATCACCCAATTCTGCCACATCACACAGCACTGTTCCACTGCACAATCCTTCCTCGTCAACCAGCACTCCATATCATTGAACTCTCCATCAGCAATAAAACTGCACATCACTCCAGCATCTAATAATCCCTCCTGTTCCAAAGATGATGAATTAACCAACAATACTTGAGCTATGTATAGCTCCCTGTTTACATGTGCTAACACCGAACGTGGCTAACCTCTCTCTGTGCACCATCAATGAAGCTACTCTGTCAATCAAATTTGCACTACCGACAATTCCCCATTCCTTATTTGCCACAGTCACCAACACCTTCCCACATCCTGCACTCTTTCATCCAATGCTACACCCCTGCCAAAGTGTTGTCAGTCTATCACAGCATCACCAATGTTCTCTTCCTATTACCACAATGTCATACAATAGTTTATCACACCCTGTTCATCACCATGAACAGTTGTAATATCAGAGACTAACACACCACCTCACATTCCTCCAATATCAACACTGTTCTACATCACAGTTGTGATCCAGCACTGAGTATTAACTCACCATAAACACTGTCCCATAAACCAAACTCTGCTCCATCTGACAGAACTACCTCAAAAGCCAAAGCTGCATCATCACCCAGTAATGCCCACTGCCCAGCAACGCCCCATCACCCAACAATGCCCCTCTGCTCAACAATGCCTTATTACTCAACAATGCCCTCTTACTCAACAATGCCCTCTTACCCAACAATGCCCTATTACCCAACAACGCCCTATTACCCAACAATGCTTTATTACTCAATAATGCCCTATTACCCAACAATGCCCCATCACCCAAAACAGCAGATTGTACAGCTACTGGAAATCTAGAGTAACACACACAAGATGATGGAGGAACTCAGCAGGCCCAGCTGCATCTATGGAGCATGTAAAGAGTTGGCTAACATGAGAGCGCACAGTTTTAAGGTGCTTGGAAGTAGGTACAGAGGAGATGTCAGGGGTAAGTTTTTTATACAGAGGGTGGTGAGTGCATGGAATGGGCTGCCGGCAACAGTGGTGGAGTAGGATATGATGGGGTCTTTTAAGAGACTCCTGGATAGGTACAAGGAGCTTAGGAAAATAGAAGGCTATGGCTAACATTAGGTAATTTCTAAGTAAGTACATGTTCGGCACAGCTTTGTGGGCCGAAGGGCCTGTATTGTGCTGTAGGTTTTCTATGTTTCTATGTTTCTAAAGAGTTAGTGTTTCAGGCCAAAGTCCTTTCACAGGTTCATCAACTCAACATGTCTGCCAAGCAACACTGCACATTGTCCCATCTCTCAGTGGCATGGTCCCATAAAACTGTGCCAAAAAAAACATTGTGCAACATGAGTCTATAGTTCTTCTACATCCTGCATATCACTATGGCCCATTACTGTCCTGTTACCAAAGACCAACACACCATTCCACATTCCTTCACAATCAGCACTGTTCTATAACACATCAGAAATCCAACACTGGGTTTTGTCTCACCACTAACACTGGACCATCACCGAAAACTGCCTCATCATCAATAGCTATCCCATCACTCTCCCATTGACCTACACTGTCCCATCACCCAACACTACCCCATCAACCAACATTGTCCTATCACACAGCACTGTCCCATCACCCTGCCCTTCCTCGTCAACCAGCACTGCATATCACCTACTTCCCCACCATCACTAAAACTGGACCACACCCAACACACCTCACCACTCAACACTGCTGCATCACTCAACTCTGCTTCTTTAGCCTATGTTGCTCCCGCAAATATTTATTTCTCATATCCTAAAGCTGCAGCATATTCCCACAAGGCTTAAATGATGCTTTGCCACCCATTTCCATATTCTACTGACTAAATTTCACCAAACCTTCTCTGTGATCCATCAACAAACCTGCCCTGTGCATCAACATTGCTTTGACATCAAGTTTTGCCTTTTCCCAAAAGACATTCAATAGTCACTACCTCTAGTACTCTATCAACCAATGCTTCAGACACACCAATACTACCCCATTATCTCACTCAGTCCATCAAACATTAGCAGCACATGTCCACAAACCTGCACATCACCATACACCAATATGTTCCACCACTGAGTGTCATTGTCCAAGATATCTGTGCCCCAGCAAAACATTACTATCTTCCCTAATATTACCCAATCATCTATCAGTCCTATTACATCCTGCATAATCCCACATCTAGCACAGTCCTGATAACAAAGGATTGTTATCAATCCCACAGCCATCCACAATCAAAACAGTAATCCAACACTTGGTATTGACTCACCACAAACACTGGCAAAGCACCCAATACTCCTCCGTCACACAACATTGTTCCACCACACAACACTGCCTCATCTCCCATTACTGAACCTTCATTCAATGCCACTCCCTCAATCAACTCTGCCCCAACACCCACCAGTGCCTGGCTTGACAGCACTGCCTCATCTCCCATCACCAAACATCCTTTAATACCCAAAATACCCTGTACAACCCAATAACCTAAGACTGCTCCATTGCCCAGAATTGTTCCCTCAGCAAACACTCCCCGGAACCCAATAGTGCTTCATCACCCAACACTGCCACATAATGGAACACTTCTACAACAAAACATCGCTCCTCCACCACACAATGCTACTACTACTACTACGTCGACCCAGGCCTAGGGGGCCGGCATCGGGCATTACTCCATTACAGAGCACTGCTCCATCACTAAGCACTGCTTCATCACCCGTCTTTGAACATACACCCAACACTGCCCCATAAATCATCACCCAGTGCTGTCCCATACCAGCACTACTCCATCACCCAATGGTGCCACATACCCAACACTGCTGCATTACTCAGTGGTACCCCATACCCAACACTGCTCCGTCACCCAATGGTGCCCTATATCCAACATTGCTCCATCACCCAATGGTGCCCCATACCCAACACTGCTGCATTACTCAGTGCTGCCCTATACCCAGCACTGCTCCATCACCCAATGGTGTCACATACGCAACACTGCTGCATTACTCAGTGGTACCCCATACCCAACACTGCTCCGTCACCCAGTGGTGCCCCATACCCAACACTGCTCCATCACCCAATAGTGCCCCATACCCAACACTGCTGCATTACTCAGTGGTACCCCATACCCAACACTGCTCCGTCACCCAATGGTGCCCCATACCCAACACTGCTCCATTACCCAATGTTGCCCTATATCCAACATTGCTCCATCACCCAATGGTGCCCCATACCCAACACTGCTGCATTACTCAGTGCTGCCCTATACCCAGCACTGCTCCATCACCCAGTGGTGCCCAATACCCAACACTGCTCCATCACCCAATGGTGCCACATACCCAACACTGCTCCATCACCCAATGGTTCCCCATACCCAACACTGCTGCATTACTCAGTGCTGCCCTATACCCAACACTGCTCCACCACCCAATGGTGCCCCATACCCAACACTGCTGCATTACTCAGTGCTGCCCTATACCCAACACTGCTCCATCACCCAATGGTGCCCCATACCCAACACTGCTGCATTACTCAGTGCTGCCCTATACCCAACACTGCTCCATCACCCGAAGGTGCCAAAAAACCAACACAAATCCATCAACATCCAATGGTGCCACATTCCAAACATTGCTCCATTACCCAATGGTGCCTCATACCCAACACTGCTCCAACATCCAATAGTACCCCATAGTAAACACTGTACCATTACTCAATGGTATCTCATATCCAACACTGCTCCAAAACCCATCAGTGTCCCATACTCAACACTGCTGTATCACCCAGTGGTGTCCTATACCCAACACTGCTCCATCACACAATAGTGCTCCAAAACTGCAACATCAATAATCACTATCCATCACCTTCACTTCTCACCACCCAACACTGCCTCAACGTTCTGTTTCACTCCAGCATCTAATAACCCCTCCTGTTCCAAAGATGATGAATTAACCAACAATACTTGAGCTATGTATAGCTCCCTGTTATCATGTGCTAACACCGAACGTGGCTAACCTCTCTCTGTGCACCATCAATGAAGCTACTCTGTCAATCAAATTTGCACTACCGACAATTCCCCATTCCTTATTTGCCACAGTCACCAACACCTCCCCACATCCTGTACTCTTTCATCCATTGCTACGCCCCTGCCAAAGTGTTGTCAGTCTATCACAGCATCACCAATGTTCTCTTCCTATTACCACAATGTCATACAATAGTTTATCACACCCTCTGCATCACTACGGATAGTTGTAATATCAAAGACTAACACACCACCTCACATTCCTCCACTATCAACACTGTTCTACATCACAGTTGTGATCCAGCACTGAGTATTAACTCACCACAAACACTGGCCCATAAACCAAACTCTGCTCCATCAGACAGAACTACCTCAAAAGCCAAAGCTGCATCATCACCCAGTAATGCCCACTGCCCAGCAATGCCCCATCACCCAACAATGTCCCATTACTCAACAATGCCCCATCACCCAACAATGTTCCTCTGCTCAACAATGCCCTATTACCCAACAATGGCCTATTACCCAACAATGCCCTGTTACCTAACAATGCCCTATTACCCAACAATGCACCATCACCCAAAACATGCGGAAACTGGAAATCTAGAGTAACACACACAAGATGCTGGGGAAACTCAACAGGCCCAGCTGCATGTATGGAGCATATAAAGAGTTGGCTAACACGAGAGGGCATAGTTTTAAGGTGCTTGGAAGCTGGTACAGAGGAGATGTCAGGGGTAAGTTTTTTATACAGAGAGTGATGAGTGCATGGAATGGGCTGCCGGCAACAGTCGTGGAGGCGGATACGATAGGGTCTTTTAAGAGACTCCTGGATAGGTACATGGAGCTTAGGAAAATAGAGGACTATGGCTATCCTTAGGTAATTTCTAAGTAAGTACATGTTCGGCACAGCTTTGTGGGCCGAAGGGCCTGTATTGTGCTGTAGGTTTTCTATGTTTCTATGTTTCTAAAGAGTTAGTGTTTCAGGCCAAAGTCCTTTCACAGGTTCATCAACTCAACATGTCTGCCAAGCAACACTGCACATTGTCCCATCTCTCAGTGGCATGGTCCCATAAAACTGTGCCAAAAAAAACATTGTGCAACATGAGTCTATAGTTCTTCTACATCCTGCATATCACTATGGCCCATTACTGTACTGTTACCAAAGACCAACACACCATTCCACATTCCTTCACAATCAGCACTGTTCTATATCACATCAGAAATCCAACACTGGGTTTTGTCTCACCACTAACACCGGACCATCACCGAAAACTGCCTCATCATCAATAGCTATCCCATCACTCTCCCATTGACCTACACTGTCCCATCACCCAACACTACCCCATCAACCAACCTTGTCCTATCACACAGCACTGTCCCATCACCCTGCCCTTCCTTGTCAACCAGCACTGCATATCACCTACTTCCCCACCATCACTAAAACTGGACCACACCCAACACACCTCACCACTCAACACTGCTGCATCACTCAACTCTGCTTCTTTAGCCTATGTTGCTCCCGCAAATATTTATTTCTCATATCCTAAAGCTGCAGCATATCCCCACAAGGCTTAAATGATGCTTTGCCACCCATTTCCATATTCTACTGACTAAATTTCACCAAACCTTCTCTGTGATCCATCAACAAACCTGCCCTGCGCATCAACATTGCTTTGACATCGTGTTGCCTTTTTCCAAAAGACATTCAATAGTCACTACCTCTAGTACTCTATCAACCAATGCTTCAGACGCACCAATACTACCCCATTATCTCACTCAGTCCATCAAACATTAGCAGCACATGTCCACAAACCTGCACATCACCATACACCAATATGTTCCACCACTGAGTGTCATTGTCCAAGATATCTGTGCCCCAGCAAAACATTACTATCTTCCCTAATATTACCCAATCATCTATCAGTCCTATTACATCCTGCATAATCCCACATCTAGCACGGTCCTGATAACAAAGGATTGTTATCAATCCCACAGCCATCCACAATCAAAACAGAAATTTAACACTCAGCATTGACTCACCACAAACACTGGCAAAGCACCCAGTACTCCTTCATCACACAACATTGCTCCATCACACAATGCTGCCCCGTCACAAAACACTGCCTCATCACCCATCACTGAACCTTCATCTAACACTGCTCCCTCACTCATTGCCCAGCAACCAATCCCCGTCACCCAATAGTGCCTTATCACTCAACACTGTCCCAAAACAGAACATTCTGCATTGACCATCACTCCTCCACCACACAATACTACACCATTACCCAGCACTAAACACTGTCTCATCAACCATTCTTCAACATCCACTCATCACTGCCCCATGGATCAACACTACTCCATCACCCAATAGTGCCCCATACCAAACACTACCTCATTAGACCATAAGACATAGGAGCAGAATTAGGTCTTTCATCCCATCGAGTCTGCTCCGCTATTCCATCGTGGCTGATCCTGGAGCCCACTCAACCCCATACACCTGCCTCTCCATAACCTTTGATGCCCTGACTGATCAGTAAACAATCAACTTCTGCCTTAAATATACCCATGGACTTGGCCTCTGCCGCGATCTGCCTCTGTTCTAAAGGGTCGCCTTCAATTCTTAGGCTGTGCCCTCTAGTTCTGGATACCCCCACCATAGGAAACATCCTCTCAACATCCACCCTGTCTAGTCCTTCCAACATTTGATAGGTTTCAGTGAGATGCCCCGGAAATACCCAACTCTGTTTCATTACTCAATACTGATCCAAAACTGCAACATCAATAATCACTGGCCGTCAGCTACACTTCTCAGTACCCAACACCAACTCACAATCCTGTTTCACTCCAGCATCTATTAATCCCTCCTGTTCCAAGGACGCTGTGGCAACCACCACATCTCAGTCTACACTCAAGTAGATTATCTGGTCAAAATCGCATTACTGTTTCTGAAAAATTTCTGCCCAACGTTTTAGGACAACATAGAACATGGAAGATAACAGCACAGGAACAGGTCATTTGGCCTACAATGTTGTGCTGAACCAGCTAAAAAGCAAATCATATACACCCAATACTAATCCCTCCTACCAATATCATGTCCATACCCCTCCATCTTCCTTACATTCATGTGCCAATCCAAACATCTCTTAAAAGCCTCTAATACATTTACTTCTACCACCATATCAGGCAGCACATTCCAGGCGTGCACAACTCCCTGAGTACAAAACTAACCCCTCACATCCCCTTTGAGCCTATCCCCTCTCATCCTCAATGCTTCCCCTCTGGTATTTAGACATTTCTACCCTGGGAAAAAGGTACCCTCTGTCTACTCTATCAATGCCACTCATAATCTTGTAAACCTCTATCAGATCTCCCCTCAGCCCTGCCACTCCAGAGAAAACAACCCAAGTTTATCCAGCCTTTCGTGAAAGCACACATCCTCTAAACTAGGCAGCACCCTTCCGCACCCTCTCCAAAGCCACAAAATCCTTCCTGTACAGGGGTGACCAGATCTGTATGTAATACTCCAGATGTGGCCTAACCAGAGTTCTATCAAGTTGAACATAACCTCTTGACTTTTGAACACAATGCCTCGACTAATAAAAGGAAGCATTCTGTAAGCCTTCTTAACCATCTTATCGACCCGTGTAGCCACTTTCAAGGAGCTATGAACTTGGATCCCAAGATCTCTGCTCATCAACACTGTTAAAGATCTTGTCCTTTACAGTGTACTGTCTTCTTTCATTTGCCCTGCTGAGGTGCAACACCTCACATTTATCTACATTAAACTCCATCTGCCGTTTCCCAGTCTATATCTGCAACTGATCTATATCATGCTGTATTCTTTGACAGTCTTCTACATTATCCACAACTCATCCTATCTTTGTACAAACCACAATTTTACTAACTTACCTATCTACATTTTCATCCAGGTCATTTATATACACCACAAACATAGAAGGCCACAGCACAGATCCCTGTGGAATTCCACTAACTGCAGACCTCCAGCTTGAGTAAGTCCCTTCAACCATTAGCCTCTGTTTTCAATGTGTAATCCATTTCTGAGTCCAAACAGCCAATTTGCCATGAACCCTGTGCATCTTAATCTTCTGGATTAGCCTCCCAAGAGGGACTTTGTCAAACGTCTTACTAAAATCCATGTAGACAACATCCACTGCCCTACCCTCATCAATCTCTCTCATCACCTTGTCAAAAATCTCAGTCAAGTTGGTAAGACACAACCTGCCCTGCACAGTGATGGTTCTCCCTAACTAGGCTGTGGGTTTCCCTAAGAATTTTCTCCAGCAATTTCCCTACAAATGATGTGAGACTCACCAGTTTACAGTCCTAAGGGTTTTCTCTTGTTCTTAAATAGAGGTACATTAGCTACTTGCCAGTCCTCTGGGACCTCAGCTGTGGCCAGAGAGGACACTAAGATACTAGTCAAGTGCTCAGCAATCTCGTCTCTTTCCTCCTTCAATAACTAGGGTAAATCCCATCAGGCCCTGGGGACATATCCACCTTAATGCTCATACCCACCACTTTCTTCTCCTTGACCTCTAAATGCCCTGAAGTATTTATACACTCAGCACTAATCTCCTGGTCCTCCATATCCTTTTCCTTGGTAAATACTGAAGCAAAGTACTCATTAAGTACCTCACTCACATTCTTTGTATCCAAGAAAATGTCCCCCTCCCCCCATCCTTGAGTGGTCCCAACCTCTCCCTAGTTATCCTCTTGCTCTTGATGTCTGTATAGAATGCCTTGGGATTCACCTTAATCTGACTTTTCACAGCCCCTTCTGGCTTTCCTAATTCCCTTCTTTAGTTCTTTCCTGGCTTTATACTCCTTACATGCTTTGTTTGATCCTAACTTTCAAAGCTTTATATACTTTTCCTTTTTCTTCTGGACTAAATTCATCACCTTTCTGGACATCCAAGGTTCTTTTGTCTTTCCATCACCTTACTTCCTTCTAACAGGGATATGCTTCTCTTGTACTCTGTGCAATTGATCTTTAAACACTCTTTACTCGTCTGATGTGGACTTGCCAGAAAAAAGGGTATTCCCAATTAACACTTCTTAGATCCTGCCTAATCCCCTTGTAATTTGCCCTACTCCAATTTAAAACTCCCCCACAAGGACCATTCCTATGCTTATCTATAGCTATCCTAAAAGTTATGGAGTTGTGCTCACTGTTCCTGAACTGTTCACCCACTGAAAGTCAGTCACCTGGCCAGGCTCAGTACCCAACACCAGGTCCAGTACAGCCCCTCCTTTCATTGGATCATCCACATACCGAGTTAAGAAACCTTCCTGGATGCACTTAACACATTCTGCCCCGTCTAAACCCCTTGCACTAAGAAGGTCCCAGTTTACATTAGGATAGCTGAAATCCCCCACAACAACAACTCTTTTATTTTTACATATTTCCTTCATCTAATTACAAATCTGTTCCTCAAACTCCCGGTGGCTATTAGGGGGTCTGTAGTACAATCCCATTAGTGTGATTTCACCCTTCCCATTCCTGAGTTCCAGCCAGTGTCTGATCCCTCCATTATGTCTTCCCTGAAAACAGCTGTAATACTGTCCCTAGTAGTGCAACTGCTCTCCCCGCCCCCTCCCCCCCCCCGCCTCTTATACCTATATCTGGCTGCTGTTTATATATTAAAGCGTTCAACACAATCATGTGCTAAATTTTAACCAACGAGCTCCAAAACCTGGACCTCTGTGCCTCCCTCTGGAAATGGATACTGGATTTCTCATTGGGAGGCCAGACTTGGTGTTGGTCAGAAGTAACATCTCACTGACAATCGACACTCGCGCGGCTCAGGGATGTGTGCTTAGCCCGCTGTGCTTCTCTCTCTACACCCATGACTGTGTGGCTCGGCACAACGCAAATGCCATCTATAAGTTTGCTGATGGCATAACTATTTTTGGCGGAATTTCGGATAGTGACAAGGAGGCATACAGGAGCAAGATAGATCAGCTAGTTGATTGGAGTCGCAGCAACAATCTTGCACTCAACATCAGTAAGACCAAAGAATTGATTGTGGGCTTTAGGAAGGGGAAGTCAAGGGACTATACAGCAGTACACATTGAAGGATCAGCTGTGGAAAGGGTGACCACTTTCAAGTTCCTGAGGGTCAACATTTCTAAAGGTCTATCCTGGGTCCACCATATTGATGCAATTGCAATGAAGACATGATAGGGGCTGTGTTTCATGAGGAGTTTGAGGAGACTTGGTATGTCACCAAGGACACTTGCAAATTTCTACAGGTGTTGCATTAGTGTCTGGGGTCACTGCACAGGATCAGAAAAAAGCTGCAGAAGATCGTAAACTCAGCCAGCTCCATCAATGGCACCTGCCTGTCCAATATTGAGGACATCTTCAAAAGATGATGCCTCAAAAAAGAGGCATCTGTCTATAAGGACTCTCACCACCCGGGACATGCCCTTTTCTCATTGTTGCCACCAAGGAGGAGGTTTTGGAGCCTAAAGACAGACAGTCAATGTTTCAGGAACAGCTTCTGACATCTGCTTTCTGAATGGAAAATGTACCCATGAACACCACCTCACTATTTTTGCTCGCTTTTTGCACTACTAATTAATAGAATTATATATATTTTTCTTACTGTAATTTGCAGCATTTTTTAAAAAAAGTATTATTTCTGTACAATTCTGCATCAGCAGTATCGCAATGCATTGCTGATGCAGAACAGCAAATTTCACAACATATGTCAGTAAGATTAAACCTGATTCTGATTCTTCATCCCACGATTGAAATGTCTGCTAGAGGAGATGCATTTCAGGTGTGATTGGGCAACTTCAAAGAAGATGTGCGTGACACGTTTCTGTTTTTACACAGAGGGCGGTGGGTGCCTGCAATGTGCTGTCAGGGATGATGGTGGAGCCAGGTACAACAGAGGCATTAAAGTGGCTCTTAGATAGGCACATTAATAAGCAGAGAATTGAGGGATATGGACCATGTGCAGACAGAAGAGATTAGTTTAATTAGGTCTCATTAGCTTAATTAGTTCAGCTAAACTTCCTGGGCCACAGGGACTGTTCCTGTGTTGTCCTGTTCTGTTCTCCATAAACTCATCATTAATACCTATTCCCCCCACTTTACCCTCCAATACTGCCCCACTACCTAACATACTATATAATTACCCAATGCTGCTCCTTCACTCATTACCCTCCATTACCACGACACACACACAATGACCAGAAAACTATTCTGCTCTGTCCCATCATGGCTGCAGTATCTAACACTTTGTCACCAGCCAAAACTTCAACCAGTACTGCCCCATCACACAACACCATTTCAATCACCCAGCACTGCCTCATTTCCCTTGTTCTAGCACCCAACCTTGAGTTAATGTCAAAATTTGTCATCCACCAATGGCAGCCCTCCTGCCCATCACCCAACACCCTATCCCAAAACCCAACTTCTTAAGATCCAGTACTACGATGCTGTCTCACATTCGCCAAGCAAGTAGACATCATGGCCAAGAAAACTCAACAATGCCTCTACATCCTCAGGAGGTTAGAGAAATTTGGCATATCCTCATTGACCCTTAACAATTTTTATCAATGTACCATAGAAAACACACTATCTGGTTGTACCTCAGCTTGGTATAGCAACTACTCTACAAGTGTCTGCAAGAATCTCTTGAGAGTTGTGGACACAATTCAACACATTACAAAAAATAGCTTTTCTTTTATGGATCCTGTCTATACTTCCTGCTGCCTCAGTAAAGCAGCCAGCATCATCAAAGACTGTACCCACCCTGGATTTTCATGAACCTCCTTTGACCCCTGTTAGCACATCCTTTCTAAGATAAGGGACCCAACCTGCTCACAATACTCCAAGTGAATCCTCATCAGTGCTTTATAAAGCCTCAACATTACATCTTTGCTTTTATATTCTTGTCTTCTTGAAATGAATGATAATGTCACATTTGCCATCCTCACCACAGATTCAACCAGCAAATTATCCTTTAAGGAGTCCTGATCAAGGACCCCCATATCCCTTTACACCTCAGATTTTTGAATTTTCTCTCCAAAGGGTGGAAAATAGTCTACCCTTGTATTTTTTCTACCAATGTGCTGCATTCTCCTAATCTAAATCCTTCTGTAGCCTCTCTACTTCCTCAAAACTACCTGCCTCCCCACCTATCTTTGTACTGTTTGCAAACTTTGCAAAAAAGCCATCCATTCCAAGTCATTCACATATAATGTAAAAAGAAGCAGTCCTTACACAGGCCCCTATGGAACATCACCAATCACCGGCAGCCAACCAGAAAAGGCTCCATTTATTCCCACGCTTTGCCCCGTGCCAATTAGCCACTGCTTTATCCATGCTAGTACCTTTCCTGTAATACCATGGGCTCTTAATTTGTTAAGCTGCCTCATGTGTGGCACCTTGTCAAAGGCCTACTGAAAATTCAAGTACACAACATCAACCAATTCTCCTTTGCCTATCCTCCTTGTTATAAAGAATTCCAACAGATTCGTAAGGCAAGATTTTCCCTTGAGGGAACCATGTGCCTCCAAGTACCCTGAAACCTTATCCTTAATAATCGACTCCAGTATCTTTCCAACCACTGAGGTCAGACTAAGTAGCGTATAATTTCCTTTCTTCTGCCTCTCTCCCTTCTTGAAGAGTAGAGTGACATTTGCAATTTTCCAGCCTTCCAGAACCATTCCAGAATCTAGTGCTTCTCGGAACATCATTACTGATGTCTGCACAATCTCCCCAGCCACCTCTGGGGTACACACCATCCTGTCTGGGTGGCTTATCTACCTTCAGGCCTTTCAGTTTCCCAAGAACCTTCTCCCGAGTAATGGCAACTTCATACACTTCTGACCCCTGGCACTCTCGAATATTCCACCATACTGTGAAGACTGACGCAAAATACTTATTCAGTTCATCTGCCATTTCCTTGTCCCCCATTACTACCTCTCCAGCATCATTTTCCAGAAGTCTGATATCTACTCTTGATGCTCTTTTACACTTCATCTATCTGAAGAAAGTTTGGTATCCTCTTATATATTGTTGCCTAGTTTATTTTCATGTTCCATTTTTCCTTCTTAATGACTTAATTAGTTGCCCTCTGTTGGTTTTTTAAAAGCTTCCCAATCCTCTAACTTCCTAGTAATTTTTGTTCTATTAGTCATAGTCATACTTTATTGATCCCGGGGCAAATTGGTTTTCGTTACAGTTGCACCATAAATAATTAAATAGCAATAAAACCATAAATAGTTAAATAGTAATACATAAATTATGCCAGGAAATAAGTCCAGGACCAGCCTATTGGCTCAGGGTGTCTGACCCTCCAAGGGAGGAGTTGTAAAGTTTGATGGCCACAGGCAGGAATGACTTCCTATGACACTCCCTGTTGCATCTCGGTAGAATGAGTCTCTGGCTGAATGTACTCCTGTGTCCACCCAGTACATTATGTAGTGGATGGGAGACATTGTCCAAGATGGCATGCTACTTGGACAGCATCCTCTTTTCAGACACCACCGTCAGGGAGTCCAGTTCCATCCCCACAACATCACTGGCCTTACGAATGAGTTTGTTGATTCTGTTGGTGTCTGCTACCCTCAGCCTGCTGCCCCAGCACACAACAGCAAACATGATCGCACTGGCCACCACAGACTCGTAGAACATCCTCAGCATCATCCGGCAGATGTTAAAGGACCTCAGTCTCCTCAGGAAATAGAGACGGCTCTGACCCTTCTTGCAGACGGCCTCAGTGTTCTTTGACCAGTCCAGTTTATTGTCAATTTGTATCCCCAGGTATCTGTTATCCTCCACCATGTCCACACTGACCCCCTGGATGGAAACAGGGGTCACTGGTACCTTAGCTCCTCTACCACCAGCTCCTTAGTTTTTTTCACATTAAGCTGCAGATAATTCTGCTCACACCATGTGACAAAGTTTCCTACCGTAGCCCTGTACTCAGCCTCTTCTCCCTTGCTGATGCATCCAACTATGGCAGAGTCATCAGAAATCTTCTGAAGATGACAAGACTCTGTGCAGTAGTTGAAGTCCGAGGTGTAAATGGTGAAGAGAAAGGGAGACAAGACAGTCCCCCATGGAGCCCCAGTGCTGCTAATCACTCTGTCGGACACACAGTGTTGCAAGCACACGTACTGTGGTCTGCCAGTCAGGTAATCAAGAATCCATGACACCAGGAAAGCATCCACCTGCATCGCTGTCAGCTTCTCCCCCAGCAGAGCAGGGTGGATGGTGTTGAACGCACTGGAAAAGTCAAAAAACCTGACCCTCACAGTGCTCGCTGGCTTGTCCAGGTGGGCATAGACATGGTTCAGCAGGTAGACGATGGCATCCTCAACTCCTAGTCGGGGCTGGTAGGCGAACTGGAGGGGATCTAAGTGTGGCCTGACCATAGGCCGGAGCAGCTCCAGAACAAGTCTCTCCAGGGTCTTCGTGATGTGCCTTCTGAATTGCTTCCAGAAATTCTGGCCATTGCTGCTTTGCCATCATCCCTGCCAGTAATCTTTCCCAATCAATTTTGGCCAACTTCTCTCTCATGCTTCTATAACTTCCTTTACTCTCATAATGATACATCTGATTTTAGCTTCTCCTTTGCAAATTTCAGGGTGAATTTGATTATATTATGATCACTTACTCTGAAGGGTTCTTTTATCTTAAGCTCTCTAGTCAATTGTGTGGACACGTGGCCCAGTGGTTAAGGCATTGGACTAGTAACCTGAAGGTCGTGAGTTTGAGCCCCAGCCGAGGCAATGTGTTGTGTCCTTGAGCAAGGCACTTAATCACACATTGCTCTGCGACGACACTGGTGCCAAGCCGTATGGGTCCTAATGCCCTTCCCTTGGACGGCATCGGTGTCGCGGAGAGGAGAGACTTGCAGCTTGGGTAACTGCTTGTCTTCCATACAACCTTGCCCAGGCCTGCGCCCTGGAGAATGAAGACTTTCCAGGTGCAGATCCATGGTCTCGCAAGACTAATGGATGCCTTTACTTTACTCTAATCAATTCTGGTTTATTGCACAACACCCTATCCAGAATAGCTGATCCCCCAGTGGGCTCAACCATGATCTGCTCTGAAATTCCCCTCTCAGGATCCAGCACCAACCTGATTTTCCCTATTTACCGGCACATTGAAATTCCCCATGAACAAGAGGAATTCCGTAGATGCTGGAAATTCAAGCAACATACATCAAAGTTGCTGGTGAACGCAGCAGGCCAGGCAGCATCTCTAGGAAGAGGTGCAGTCGACGTTTCAGGCCGAGACCCTTCGTCAGGACTAACTGAAGGAAGAGTGAGTAAGGGATTTGAAAGTGGGAGGGGGAGGGGGAGATCCAAAATGATAGGAGAAGACAGGAGGGGGAGGGATGGAGCCAAGAGCTGGACAGGTGATAGGCAAAAGGGTATATGAGAGGATCATGGGACAGGAGGTCCGGGAAGAAAGACAGTGGGGGGGGGGAACCCAGAGCATGGGCAAGGGGTATATTCAGAGGGACAGAGGGAGAAAAAGGAGAGTGAGAGAAAGAATGTGTGCATAAAAATAAGTAACAGATGGGGTACGAGGGGGAGGTGGGGCATTAGCGGAAGTTAGAGAAGTCGATGTTCATGCCATCAGGTTGGAGGCTACCCAGACGGAATATAAGGTGTTGTTCCTCCAACCTGAGTGTGGCTTCATCTTTACAGTAGAGGAGGCCGTGGATAGACATGTCAGAATGGTGGTAAGGGAGGAAGTGTAAGGGCATGTGTAGCACTTGTTCTGCTTACACAGATAAGTGCCAGGAGGGAGATCACCTACCACCCCACCAGCCTCCGGGTCCAACATATTATTCTCCGTAACTTCCGCCACCTCCAACGGGATCCCACCACTAAGAACATCTTTGCCTCCCCCCGTCTCTCTGCATTCCGCAGGGATCGCTCCCTACGCAACTCCCTTGTCCATTCGTCCCCCCCATCCCTCCCCACTGATTTCCCTCCTGGCACTTATCCGTGTAAGCGGAACAAGTGCTACACATGCCCTTACACTTCCTCCCTTACCACCATTCAGGGCCCCAAACAGTCCTTCCAGGTGAGGCATCACTTCACCTGTGAGTCGGCTGGGGTGATATACTGCGTCCGGTGCTCCCGATGTGGCCTTGTATATATTGGCGAGACCCGACGCAGACTGGGAGACCGCTTTGCTGAACATCTACGCTCTGTCTGCCTGAGAAAGCAGGATCTCCCAGTGGCCACACATTTTAATTCCACATCCCATTCCCATTCTGACATGTCTATCCACGGCCTCCTCTACTGTAAAGATGAAGCCACACTCAGGTTGGAGGAACAACACCTTATATTCCGTCTGGGTAGCCTCCAACCTGATGGCATGAACATCGACTTCTCTAACTTACGCTAATGCCCCACCTCCCCCTCGTACCCCATCTGTTACTTATTTTTATGCACACATTCTTTCTCTCACTCTCCTTTTTCTCCCTCTGTCCCTCTGAATATACCCCTTGCCCATCCTCTGGCTCCCCCCCCCCGTCTTTCTTCTCGGACCTCCTGTCCCATGATCCTCTCGTATCCCTTTTGCCAATCACCTGTCCAGCTCTTGGCTCCATCCCTCCCCCTCCTGTCTTCACCTATCATTTTGGATCTCCCCCTCCCCCTCCAACTTTCAAATCCCTTACTCACTCTTCCTTCAGTTAGTCCTGACGAAGGGTCTGAGCCTGAAACGTCGACTGCACCTCTTCCTGGAGATGCTGCCTGGCCTGCTGCGTTCACCAGCAACTTTTATGTGTGCTGCTTGAATTTCCAGCATCTGCAGAATTCCTGTTGTTTGCGTTTAATAAATGTTTGTTTGTTTTTATAAAACCTGACTCAATTCATTGTTGCCAGTCACATGACATAATCTGGGGGCTCATAAGGATTGTTCCAATTTTGAGCTTAGGTGCTTCTTTAATTATCAGCCTGATTTGGGAAAGGGAAATACCCAATTCTTTTGTTTGATTGGTCTGTGGGTGGTATTCAGCAGCAATGAATATTGACGACTTTATGGAATCGCCAGACCCGGAGTTTTTAGCAAAGGCGAGAAAGGGTGATGTATCCGAGATTGCTAGAAGGTTGGCTCTTAAAGGAATTACAAAGATTACAACAAAGCCCGTAATTCAGAGAAAAATTGCGGAATTTTATATAGGTTTGGGAAAGTTTGATGATGAGGTGTTAGGGAGGTTTCCAATGAGTACACTGGATATGCAGTTACATCTTGAACAGATAAAGTTTGAGAAATTTAAAGTGGAAATGGTCGAAAGAGAGGCAAATAAAGAGAGGGAGTTTGAGCTAGCGATGGAGAAATTAAGGATGGAAAATCAGTCTCTGGTTCTAGGAAACAGTTTGTTGCTAGTCAAGAGGTTAGTTTGGCTCCTCCATTTAATGAAACAGAAGTGGACAAATATTTCCAACATTTTGAAATTATTGCTCTGAGTTTAGGGTGGCCGAAAGATAGATGGTCAGTGATGTTACAAAGTGTAATTAGAAGCAAGGCACAACAAGTTTATACAGCTTTAACTGATGAACAAGCACTTGATTATGATATTGTGAAGCAGCATATATTGAAAGCGTATGAACTGGTTCCAGAAGCTTATACAGAAAGATTCAGAAATTTGAAGAAATCTGTGGAATAAGCTTATGTGGAATTTGCCTACGAGAAATCTGTGTGTTTTGAGAGATGAGTTTCCTCTAAAAATGTGAATGGGGAGTATAATAAATTAAAAGAGTTGATTTTGCAGGAGGAATTTAAAAGGAGCATTCCTGTTGAAGTGAGGACATACTTAAGTGAAAGGGACACTGCAGGAGACTGCTAAATTAGCTGACGAGTATGCTTTAATTCATAAATTTTCTCCGGGTAGAACTTTTAAAAGGAAAAATAGCACAGAAAGTCAAAGTAAACCAGAAATTAAATCTGAAGTTAGTGAGAAAGGTAAGGATGAAGGGAGACAAGTGAAGGAAAGACATTTTGGTCCTATTTGTAATTATTGTAAGTATCCTGGACATGTGATAGCTAACTGTTTTTGATTGAAAAAGAAAGAGGAGGAAGCAGTCCCAGGTGCTTGTGTGCAGCATATTGAAACACCTGTAAATCCACAGAGTTCGATAAATACCAATGAAGTTTTGTCAGAGCCTAACCAAGTTAAGAGGGGATAGGAACATTTTATAACCGAAGGATTTGTATCCTTGTAAGAGGGATCCAATCCAGTACCGATAAGAATCCTTGGAGATACTGGAGCTTCTCAATCACTAATGTTAGACAGTGTTCTAGAGTTCAGTGATGAGTCTGACATTGATGAGGTAAACCATATACAAGGATGCCTGTACATTTGCATAGAGTAAATTTAAGATCAGGGTTAGTTACAGGGCCTGTTAAAGTAGGACTACAATCCAGTATACCCGTGAATTATGTTTCTTTATTGTTAGGGAATGACTTAGCAGATGGACAAGTTTTTCCTGAAGTGCATTTGACAATTACGCCCATTTCTAAGGAACCACAGAGGGATTCTAACACAGTTTCTTCCTGTGTTGTAACCCGAGCTATGGCTAAAATGACTGATGTACAGGATGAGGTTGTTACCCATGACTGTTCCACTTGGGTTGCGAATTTTGAGGATGTGTCAGAAACTTTCTTACCTTCATTATTTGATCTGGATTATTGTAGTAAGTCTGACCATGAAGATTTGTCTTTATCTTGGAAGGAGATGATAGCAGAGCAGAGTAGAGATCCTGAGATTATCAAATTAAAGGAACAAGCTCTTCCAGATAGTGAAATTGAGAAGGTGCCAGTAGGATATTATTTTGAAAAGGGAGTATTAATGAGGAAGTGGAGATCACCTACAATTCCTGCCAGTGAGGAATGGGAAGTTAATCACCAGGTAGTAGTTCCTAAAGTTTATCAAAATGAGATTTTAACTATGGCTCGTAGTATGCCTTTGGGTGGCTATCAAGATGTAAAGACAACAATGAACAAGGTTTTTAGACATTTTTACTGGTCTAGTTTAAGAAAAGATGCGGCAACATTTTGCAGGACGTATCATACTTGTCAAATTGTGGGTAACCCTAATCAAGTTACTCTAGTAGCTCCACTGCAAATGATTCCAGCATTTGGTGAGCTGTTTTCCAAAATTATTATAGATTGTGTAGGCCCATTGCCGAAAACTACAACTGGACATCAATATTTGCTGACCATCATGTGCACAGCATCTAGGTTTCCAGAGGCAATCCCACTCAGGAATATAACAGCCAAAACTGTGATAAAGGCTCTTATAAAATTCATAACTTATTTTGGGTTGCCTAAGGAAATACAATCTGATCAAGGTAGTAACTTTATGTCTGGATTGTTTCAGCAGATAGTTTATAAACTGAGAGAAAAACAGATTACCTCATCTGCATATCATCCAGAATCGCAAGGAGCCTTAGAGAGATTCCATTCTACCCTTAAAATTATGATTTGGATGCGTTGTGTGGAAAATGAAAAAGACTGGGATGAAGGCATATATTTACTACTTTTTGCAGTAAGGGAGTCAGTGCAGGAATCATTAGGTTTTAGTCCTTTTGAACCTGTGTTTGGGCATAGAGTTCGAGGACCTTTGGCCTTGTTGAAGGAACAGTGGATTAATAAAGAGGTACATACGAATTTGCTGGATTATGTTTTAAAATTCAAGGAAAGATTACATAAATCTTGTAGTTTAGCCAAGGAAAATTTAAATTGGCTCAGGAGAAAATGAAGACTTGGTATGATAAGGAAGCTAGAATGAGATCATTTAAGCCTGGAGATAAGGTGTTGGTCTATGTTTCTTCTCCCGGTGCAAACAAACCCACTACAAGCTAAATTTCATGGTCCTTATGAGATTAAATCTTAAGTAAATGATGTGGATTACATGATAAAAAACGTAGATCGAAGAAAGCCAACACAGCTGTGTCATATAAATATGATAAAACCGTATTATGAGAAACAGGCTGATACTATGACTGTTGTGGTCAATAATAATGAGTTTGATCCCATTGGGAACTTTATGAATAATTCATCTGAAACTTATTTTAAACCCAACGTTATTTCTGCCAGATTACCAAACTCAACAATTCTGGAAAATATTGATGAGAAATTAGCTCATTTACAGCCAGAGCAGAGAGAGCAGATGAAATAGTTAATTTTAAAATATAGGGATTCATTTCCAGACGTTCCTACAAGAACCACCGTAGCTTCGCATGATGTAGATGTTGGAGATACAAAGCCTATAAAGCAATATCCACATTGGATGAACAGGGAAAAATGTGAACTTGCTGAACAAGAAATTAAGTATATGTTAGAGAATAATATTATTAGACCTTCTAATTCTAATTGGAGTTCACCGTGTGTTATGGTGTCTAAGCCAGACAATAGTATTAGGTTTTGTACAGATTACAGGAAGGTGAATGCTGTGACAAAAACTGATGCATATCCAATCCCTAGGGTAGATGATTGTGTGGATAAAGTTGGACAAGCAAAGTTCCTTACAAAGATTGATTTGTTAAAAGGTTATTGGTGTGTTCCATTGACGGATAGAGGTAGAGAGATTTCTGCATTTGTAACCCCATCCGGGTTATGTGAATATAATGTTCTTCCATTTGGGATGAAGAATGCACCAGGTACTTTCCAGCGGATGATTAATTCTGTGATTCATGGGTTAAAAGATACAGATGCCTATCTTGATGATTTAGTTACAGTAAATAATACTTGGAAAGCACATATTACTGTGGTGGAGAAACTATTTGAAAAACATTCAAAAGCTAACTTAACTATTAACTTAGCTAAAAATGAATTTGGTCATGCCATGGTGACCTACCTTGGCTATGTTGTGGGTCAAGGAAAATTAGCTCCAGTTCAGGCAAACATTCAGGCAATTTTCGAAGTACCCACTCCAACTGGTAAGAAAACTCTCAGAAGATTCTTGGATATTACCAAAAACTTTGGAAGAATTTTGCAAACATTGCTCTTCCATTAACTAACCTCTTGAGGAAAAATGAAAAGTTTGTTTCGACACAGCCTTGTCAAGAGGCCTTTGATAAATTGAAAACTATGCTATGTAGTCAACCTGTGCTCAGATCCCCTGACTTTGAAAAACCATTTTCATTAGCTGTAGATGCTAGTGATGAAGCTGCAGGAGCTGTGTAACTTCAAAGGGATGAGGGTGATGAAGTTGATCGTCTGGTAGCTTACTTTTCTAAGAAATTTAATGCCCATCAAAGAAATTATTCAACTATAGAGAAGGAATTATTATCTCTTGTTTTGGCTTTACAACATTTTGAAGTGTATGTTGGTACTACTCAGAAACCACTCAGAGTTTACACCAATCATAATCCGTTAGTGCGTTCCAGTAAGATGAAAAACAAAAATAGAAGATTACTAAATTTGAGTTTGATGTTACAGGAGTATAATATTTTGATAACTCATATTGAAGGTAAAGATAATGTGATTGCTGATTGGCTAACTAGATGTTAAATGTAGAATTTTTTTATGGAGTGGTTTTTTAACACTTGTAACACTCCTACTGTATATGAGTTTGCAAGATGCTGTCTGATAATACAGTGTATATTGTGTAAGTTGTAAATTTTATACATTTGTATTTTTTTCTAAATAGTTAATTGTTAAAATTTTGTTCCTAAAAGACCAAAAATTTTTTGGAGGGTGGTGTTACATACCCCATGGGTATCTTGTGACTGTCTTATGACCATTGAGTATCTTATGAGCATGAGGTAATGGTCATGTAATGGTGGGGTGATGTAATTTTCCCGCCAGTGTGAGGTCACGTGATGACATGCTCACCACGGGTATAAAAGGGAGACCACTGGGGTGACATAGTTAGTTTTAAGTTTAGTTCATTATTTAATTCTTCAGATACTCTGTTATGCTGTGTATTCGTCTTATGACGCTGTTTTGTTTTAAAGTGGAGTTCTACTTTCTATTGTAAGTAGTACTGGAGAGTGAAGACCTTACCAAAGTACAGGAATTCGCCGAGTCGAGTAAAGCTGAGGATCGACCTTTATTGAATCTTCGGTCAAGAAAAAGTGACCTGCATCTGATATATTCCCTGCTAAGGCAGAAAGGATTGTGCAGTGTCTATTCTCCAGAAGAAAAGGTCAGTTCCTTTAAACCGTTTTATTTCCGTCGTTGTGAATCCTGCGGACAAGGCAGTTTCCGGCTGGGATTAGCAGTAACGTCACGTCTTCGAGGAATTCTATACTTCAGGAAAGTCTCTCCTAATTGACTGTATAAATCTCTTGGACTTTCGAATTTAGCATTCTAAGTACTGTGCTCGAATTTACCACTTTAAGAACTGTTTTCGCATTTACCCTTTTAATAACTGCTCCAGAGTTGCCGTAAGCAGTTCACTTCCGGTTAAGTCAGTCATTTAAATACATTTCACTAATTTTGAGCAGAGTTTAATAAATGTTTGTTTTTTTATAAAAACTGTCTCAATTCTATATTCATTGCTGCTGGACACATGACAATCAGAGTGCATGGTTCAGGTACAGTGGATAAGAGTGTGTGGATCAGGGTGTGTGGTTCAAGTGCAGTGGATGTCATAGTCCGGTCCGTGAAGTCCATATTCCGGTTCATGGTCTGGTCCATCGACCCTTGCTCCAGGTTTCCCTTTCTACCCTGTTTCTGTCCTTGTTGAGCTAATTGAGGCAGCTGATGCTTGTTGGGGCTGGCTGCATAAATACCTCCAGAGACCAGGGCGTGGCTGCTGGATTGTTCTTGTCCTTACTCCTTGGATCCCTTCCTCTGCCTTCTGTTTCCTCTCCCGTAACCCTCGCCTTGTCTTGCTGGAAACCCTTGCCTCGTCTTGCCTGCAGTCGTGTCCTGGAGCCACCCTGTTCCTAGCTCCCTTCCTGTCCCTTGCCTCCGCCCAGGTAAGCCAGGCCATCTCGCCGTTACCTGGGGTTGGTTCTGTCCCTTGCCTCTGTTGGGTGGTTATCTGCACCCTTCCCCGGAGGAGCCAAGTCTCATGTCTCCAGCCTCTAGCCTGTAGACTCCAGTCTCCTGCCTGCAGCCAAGCCTTGCCTCAAGTCTCCTGCCTCCAGCATCGCCTCGTCTCCAGTCTCCAGCCTTGCCTCCAGTCTCCAGTCTCCAGCCTCGCCTCAAGTCTCCAGTCTCCAGCCTTGCTTCAAGTCTCCAGCCTCGCCTCAAGTCTCCAGTCTCCAGCCTCGCCTCAAGTCTCCAGTCTCCAGCCTCGCCTCAAGTCTCCAGCCTTGCCTCCAGTCTCCAGTCTCCAGCCTCGCCTCAAGTCTCCAGTCTCCAGCCTCGCCTCAAGTCTCCAGCCTTGCCTCAAGTCTCCAGTCTCCAGCATCGCCTCCAGTCTCCAGTCTCCAGCCTTGCCTCAAGTCTCCAGCCTCGCCTCAAGTCTCCAGCCTTGCCTCAAGTCTCCAGTCTCCAGCATCGCCTCAAGTCTCCAGTCTCCAGCATCACCTCGTCTCCAGTCTCGCCTCAAGTCTCCAGTCTCCAGCCTCGCCTCAAGTCTCCAGTCTTGCCTCAAGTCTCCAGTCTCCAGCCTCGCCTCGTCTCCAGTCTCCAGCATCGCCTCAAGTCTCCAGCCTCGCCTCAAGTCTCCAGTCTCCAGCCTCGCCTCAAGTCTCCAGTCTCCAGCCTTGCCTCGTCTCCAGTCTCCAGCCTCGCCTCAAGTCTCCAGTCTCCAGCATCGCCTCAAGTCTCCAGTCTCCAGCCTCGCCTCAAGTCTCCAGTCTCCAGCATCACCTCGTCTCCAGTCTCCAGCCTCGCCTCAAGTCTCCAGTCTCCAGCATCGCCTCAAGTCTCCAGTCTCCAGCCTCGCCTCGTCTCCAGTCTCCAGCCTCGCCTCAAGTCTCCAGTCTCCAGCATCGCCTCAAGTCTCCAGTCTCCAGCCTCGCCTCAAGTCTCCAGTCTCCAGCCTTGCCTCCAGCCTCACCTTGCCTCAAGCCTCCAGCCTCGCCTCGCCTCACCTCAAGCCTTGCCTCTAGTCTCAAGTCTCCAGCCTCCTGCCAAGCCTCGCCTCGTCTCTTGTCTAGCCTCTTGCCAAGCCAAGTCTCTAGCCTCTTGCCTCAAGCTTCTAGCCTGTAGCTTTCTGCCTTGTCCTGCCTGCCTGCCAAGCCTCGTCCTTGCCTAGTTCTGGGGTCCGAGCCAGAGGCAAGACCCAGGTACTGGGTCCTTGTCCAGTCTCTGGCTCGGAGTCCAAGCCTGGGCTCCTAGCTCCCTGTTCCAGGTTCCTGGTTTTCCTGTCCATGTCCTTGCCATCGCCCTGTATCGTAGTCCTGTCCTAGTACTTCAGTGTCTGTGTCTTGCACTTGGGTCCGTTCCCAGCCACCACCCTTATGACAGTGGATCAGAATGCATGGTTCAGGTGCTGTGAATTCGAGTGCATGTTTCAGTCGATCAGAGTGCGTGGTTCAGGTGTAAGGGTCTCTGCCCCACTGACCCCCTGTTGCCTAGGCTGATAGCCATCAACCCTGCCAAACGTGCAATTGCTTTGGTGTGGATAAGGTGTGAGTCGCCCAATGATCAGCCACGACACAAATATGAAACAATATACAAAGTGCGAGTAAAGAATTATACTTTATAGCAAATTTTTGGTGTTGGGTTAGTAGAAATAACTACAAGAAAAGGTGCCACATAAGTAACTTATCAGTCTTGTGCACATAATATTTTAATACGTTGGAGCTCATGCCTCCGATTCCATGCACAACGTCCTTCCGAGACTCCGGCCACCCTCCGAACCCCCGAGGTCCGGTGTCCGGTGTCCGTTCATCACACGTCCGTGCTCTGCTGCTCGCCTCCTGAAAAATCCCGCGCTCCACAACTCAGCACACACGTACAAGATAACAGAACATGACTTCCATTGGCTAACAAATGAATACAATTTCCATTATCTCCCTGTATAACCCAAACATTGCAGTTACAGAGAACCCTTTGCTCAGCAATTAACATTACGAGAAGCCATTTTAATATAACACTTCAGAGAAGCCACTTTGGTGATAAGCGATCAACAGTTAACAGTCCACCTAGTATACCGAGAGCCCTACATTCTCCCCCCACCGAAATAAGTCATGCCCTCATGATGCTCAGATAATTTGCGATCCCTTCCCGCAGAACACACAGCCCAATCCACGTGCAGAAAGCAGTGATCTGACTCCCCAGCACAGTAGAGATCACACCTTGTTCTCCCGGTGCTATGTAGGCCAACCTCTCTGGGGTTTTCCGACTCCTCTGAGGGCTACGCACCCCATCATCTAACCCTCCTGCCTCGGACACCACAGGGGACCCTTTGAAACTACGAGGCAAACCCTCCCCTGAGCAGTCACCCAAGCCACTCTGCACCTCAGAACCCTCTATCTCTGGTCCAGGCCCTGCATCCTCTCCTCCAGCACCCCGCTGTGCCATGGACTGCCCCTCACTGGCCCCTTCTAACCCAGTGGGGGAAAGGCCAGGAGTCTCTTCCTCCATCCCGGGAGCATCAGCGAACAGCAGAAGGTACCAACCATCCCAGTCGTCATCTTCTGAATCAGTATCCCTCACAGGGGCTGGGCCCGGGCCCATCTCTCCCGGGATAGGCTCGTCCTCCACCCTGGTACTGGGTGCAGCCATCTCCTCAGGCTCCTGCTCTACCTGCACATCTTGCCCCAGGGGTAACAGGCGATTCCGATGGAGAATCTTGACAGGCCCCTTTCCATCCTCAGGCCGTACCCGGAAAACTGGCAGGTTTGGCATCTGATTCTCACCACATAAGGTGTGGCTGCCCAGGGATCAGCCTGCTTGTGTTTTCCCGGTAATCCCAGATTCCTGATGAGGACTCGGTCTCCCGGCAGGAGTTGAGAGAACTTTACTTTCTGGTCGTACCTCCTCTTATTGCCCTGATTCTGCCAGGTGACAGCCTCCCCGGCCAACTCGTAAGCTCTTTTCAGTTCTTGCCTCATATCAGACACATACTTCAAGTAAGACTTCGGCAACACCTCACCCGCATCAGTCCCGAAACTAAGGTCAATGGGCAACCTTGCCTTGTGCCCAAACATAAGATGATAGGGCGAGTAACCAGTAGCTTCATTGTGTGTACAGTTGTATCAGTGAACCAGATGCCCAATATGTTGACTCCAACGATTCTTTTTGCTGATCTCCAGAGTCCCGAACATGTCTGGTAACGTCTGATTGAATCTTTCCGGCTGGGGATCGCCCTGCGGATGATAGGGTGTGATCCTCGATTTCTCAACCCCCAGCATGCCCAGCAACTACTCATAGATGAGTTTGCTCTCAAAGTCTCGTCCCTGGTCACTATGGATCCACCGAGGAAGACCATAATACACAAAATACTTCTCCCATAGCACTTTCGCCACTGTAGTCACCCTCTGATCCTTGGTAGGAAAGGCTTGAGCATACCTGGTATAGTGGTCCGTGATGACCAAGACATTTGCCGTTTTGCTGGCATCGGGTTCTATGGACAGGAAATCCATACACACCAGGTCCAAAGGTCCCGCACTCTGCAAGTGGGACAAAGGGGCAGCCTGCCTGGGCAGCGCCTTCCGTCGTATGCAACGAATGCAGGACTTGCAGTACTCTTCAACCTCCGTCTTCATTCCGGGCCAGTAAAACCGATCCTTGAGCAATCCATAGGTCTTTTCCATTCCCAAATGTCCAGAATCATCATGGAGGGACTTCAATACAACCTTCCGATACTTCTCCGGCAGGACCAGCTGCCAACACCGAGGTCGGTCTGGGGGTGACGTTACCTGGTACGACATTCGGTTCTTCAACCTCAATCGAAGCCATTCTTTCAGTAACAGGGACACGGGACCGTGCTTGGCCTTCTCCGCCCGTGTCACATCCCCCTCTTCCACGGCATGCCAGACCGGGCCTATGTCTGGGTCATCTCGCTGCGAGCGGCCACTTCCCAGGGCTGAACCCTGGCAGCTGTGTGGTCTTCAGAGTAGTCATGTCACAGTACACTAGGGGCAGGGCGTCATCGGATGCCCCCAATGAATCCACTGCTCTATCAGGCCTCTCCTTCTCCTCAGCCTGCACGGTGATAGCAAACTGGCACATCGCCTTCACCCCAGATGCAGGAACACTCTCCTACTCCTCGTCCTTCCCCGGCTCCTCATGGCCCCGTTGGGACAGCGCGTCCGCATCGACATTCCGGCTCCTCGGCCGGTACTTCAGGCTGAAGTCATATGAAGACAAAGCTGCCAGCCACCAATGGCCTGTGGCATCCAGTTTCGCCAAGGTCAAGATGTAAGTGAGCGGGTTGTTGTCGGTCCGCACCTGAAACTTGGCGCCGTAGAGATAGTCACTATGCTTATCCACCACCGCCCATTTCAATGCCAGGAACTCCAACTTGTGAGTGGGATAGTTTCTCTCTGGAGGTGACAAACTCCGGCTGACAAACGCTACAGGCCTCAGGCCAGCGCCCTGATCCTGATACAGAACGGCCCCTAACCCCTCATGACTGGCATCAGTGTGTAGCACGTAGGGCAATCGGGGGTCTGCAAAAGCCAGCACCGGCGCCTGAGTCAGGATCTCCTTCAGTGACTGGAAAGCTGCTTCACATTTGTCATCCCATCTCTGTCTGAAGGGCTCTGACAGGTTCAAGTATTCTCCCACCTCCGGTCCTTTCCTCCCCTTCCCCCTCTGACCCAGGGGAGGGTAGAAGCTGGTTCAAGGGATGACTCACCTTGGCGTAACCCTTCATGAATCTCTGATAGTACCCGCAGAACTCTAGGAATGAGCACAGAGCACTCTCGGTCTGGGGCCTCGGCCAGTTGGTCACTGCTTTGATCTTAGCCAGGTCGGTCGCTACACCATTCCGCGAGACAATGTGTCCAACATAGCTAACAGACGTCTGGCGGAACTGGCACTTGTCCAGGGAAAGCTTCAACCCTTCCTGCTTCAGCCAGTTGAGCACCTGCATTAGCCTCGCTTCGTGTTCTTCCAATGTGGATCCAAATACTATGAGGTCATTCAAATATACCAGCACTTTGAGCAGGTTCATATCCCCCACTGTCTTCTCCATGACCCTCTGGAAGGTGGCAGGGGCCCCCCGATATGCCCTGGGACATCTGTTCGAACTGGTAAAAACCCAAAGGGCAAATGAAGGCCGTCTTCTCCTTATCGGCCTCACTCATCGTGATCTGGTAATACCCACTCCTCAAATCCAGCACGCTAAACCACTTCGCCCCACTCAGACAGGCCAGCGCATCTTCAACCCGGGGGACCGTGTACTGATCTGGGACCGTGCGCCTGTTCAGTGTTCTATAGTTCACACACATACGAACCTTCCCATTCTTCTTCCGGGCCACTACAATAGGAGATGCATCGGCACTCCATGACGATCTCGGCCTCCTTCAACTTGCCCAAAGCTGCTGCACGTCTTCCACATCTGCAGGGGCCAGTCGCCGTGATCGTTCTCAAAACGGCGTGTCCTCAGTCACCCGTATGGTGTGGCGAGTGCTCCTGGAACAGCCCACATCACATTCATCAAGGGGAAAAACAGCTGTCATCATCAACATCCTCTCCACCGGCCTCCGCTTCCAGCCCTCCGGTACAGGTGATGCCCCAAAGTTAAAAGCTTCAGCAGTCAACTTAGGCCTTTCTCCCGACTGCTCTTCCCCAACTGGCCTCACGGGGGCGCTGTGCTTCACCGTCACCAGGAACAAATGAGCCAGAGACATTCCTCGCTTAAAGGTGACCTCCCGTGTAGAGTGTTCCTGACGATCACCACCAGCCTGCGTGCCTGTACCACCGAGGGCTTCTGCAACTCGGGTCGCACCAGCACCCCAGCAGGGAACCTCAACTCCCCTTCGAGATCTTCCGGGGTGTCCACTAAAAGGGCTTCGCCCTCAGGCACCCCGGGGAATCTAGGGATCCCCATCACTCTCGCTACTTCACCCGGCTGCACCACCCTGGGCTTCGACTGGGCACACCACACAGTGCCTCGTTCACACGTCGCGTCCAGCCCAGGGCGACCCCACGCTTCCTCAACAGCAGCTCGGTACACTGGGTGCACTGCCAGGGTCTCCAAAAAGTCTTCACTCGCTTTCTCCTTGCAGGTTCCTAGGAGTCTCTGCACAATAGGGGTGTTGGTCCCCACCACAAATGACACCCCCCCAGTCTCACCGGGGTCTGAGCAAACCAGTACCAGGGCCTAATGAGCCTCAGACACCCCCATCTCAGCTTCCAGGAACTCCAGTTTCACGGACAAATAGCCATCGTACGGGTAATCACCATCACTGATGCCCCAAATCTCCAGTGCACTGAAAGGTGTCAGGGGTAAATGCGCAGATACTGAACGTAGAACGACTGGTACAGTAATGTGACCTGCGACCCAGTGTCGAGTATGGCTTTTGCATCTATCCCCTCCATCCGTATCGACACGCTGGATCGGGGCCCCACCAATCCTTCTGGGATAGGGTCTTTTCCTCTCGAGGATCCCGCGGCACATTGTTGGGAATGTATTTTCCCAGAGACTCCAGTCCGTTCCCTCACTGAGTCCCCTCTAAGTTTCATGATCCCCTCCCCCCCCTTCTGCTGGAACACCCGGGAACTCTCCCTCCGAGGGGCTCCCTGCCGTTCACATTCCCGCCTGAAGTGCCCCTCTTCCCCGCAGTTATAGCACACGTCTCGCCTCGCCGGACCCCGGCCTCCGCCTGGCCTCAGTGCCGTCCGTCCCCTCTGTGAGGGGCCTTCCCCGCTAATCCCCTCCTGCAGAGGGACCCCACCTGCTGCGACCCCCTTATGTGTCTCCCGCGTGGAGCTGGCCCCGGTCATTTCACCACAAGGGGCTACTACCGAGGACTGTACCTTGTTAACGGAGCCCTCTTCCGCTTCCAATTCATCTTCCCTTACCTCTCTGAGCAACTCAACAAAAGATGGGGTGGGGTGGGGGGGGGGCGGGACGCGCTCTACGAGACTGCCAGAGGCTCTTAGCGATCGTATCATGTCTCTGAGCGCCCCTACCTGGTCAATCCTTATCCGATCCACCTCAGCGGCCGAAATGACCGCCCCCACCCCCCGGCGCCTCAAGCAATTTAGCATACGCTCATGTCGGAGAAGATACTCAGAAAGTTTTTCCCCTTTCTCCTGACGCAGATACTGAATCCCCCCTAAAAGCTCCACCGCGCTTCCCATCAGCCCAAACGCCTCCTCTAAGGCGACTAGACACTCCTTCCAAGAAGCCAGGGGCTGGTTAACTCTCACCCCTTTTACCACCTCAGCAGCCGCCCCTCTCAAACTGTTCCCCAGTCTTTGCCGCTTCTCCTCCTCAGAACACTGCCACTCACCCAGCAACCGAGAGGTATGTTCTACCCAGGGCTCGTAATCATCCTCCCCGTCGGGGATGGGTACCCTCCCTGAGAAAACTCTTAACTTCTGTCGCGGATCCACCGCCCGGTTCACCAAAGAGTTGATGGCTGAGGCCAACTCAGAGCTCTCCCCCTTCCGTGGGGAATGAGAACTAATTACATTCTCCAAATCTGACCACTCTCTTCCTTCATCCCTCAAAAACGATTGGACCCGCTCGCTGAAATCTCCGACCCTAGCTTCGGGCAACCCCTCTGGTGTCTCTACAAACCCTTCCTCCGTGACAGCGTGCACGCCCCGTGGTCTCGCCTCACCGAGGTCACCGATACACGGCGGCAGTCCCAAGTCCTTAACGTCAGCACCCGTCTGTACCAGCACAGAGGCTGAGTCCCCCGCTTTACCAGTCTTTCCGTTTACAATCTCAACCTTACCGATAGCTCTGACCGTACTCAAACATCGAATTAACACATCATCCGTATCCACCCCACTTAATACGCAGGCATGACTAACCGGGACATCCTCGATCTTATTCGCGTCCATCCCTTTTAATTCAACCCGGGCGACTTACCACTTATCCTGACAGAACTCAAATCGCGGAACGAGCCCCCAAATGTAAGGGTCTTTGCCCCACTGACCCCCCGTTGCCTAGGGTGAATAGCCGTCAACCCCGACAAACGGTGCAATTGCTTTGGTGAGGATAAGGTGTGAGTCGCCCAATGATCAGCCACGACACAAATATGAAACAATATACAAAGTGCAAGTAAAGATATATACTTTATAGCAATTTTTTAGTGTTGGGTTAGTAGAAACAACTACAAGAAAAGGCGCCACATAAGTAACTTATCAGTCTTGTGCACATAATATTTTAATACATTGGAGCTCACGCCTCCGATTCCATGCACAACGTCCTTCCGAGACACCGGCCACCATCCGAACCGCCGAGGTCCGGTGTCCGCCGCCCGGGAACCGCTGTCCGTTCCTCACACGTGCGTCCTCACCGCTCGCCTCCCGAAAAAGCCCCTGCTCCTCAACTCAGCACACATATACAAGATAACAGAACATGACCTCCATTGGCTAACAAATGAATACAATTTCCATTATCACACTGTATAACCCAAACATTTTAGTTACAGAGAACCCCTGGCTCAGCAGTTAACATTACGAGAAGCCATTTTAATATAACACTCCAGAGAAGCCATTTTGGTAAGAAGCGATCACAGTTAACAGTCCACCAAGTGTGCTGAGAGCCCTATACAGGTGCAGTGGATCAGTATGTGGTTCTGATGCAGTGGATCAGAGTGTGTGGTTCAGGTGCAATAGAAAAGATTGTGGTTCAGGTTCAGTGGATATGAGTGTATGATTCTGGTGCAGTGGATCAATGTGTGTGGTTCAGATCCAGTGGATCAGAGTGTGTGGCTCAGCTGCAGTGGAAAGATTGTGGTCCTATTGCAGTAGATCGGAGAGTGTGGCTCAGGTGCAGTGGAAATGATTGTGTTCAGGCGCAGTGGATCAGAGTGTGTGGTTCAGGTGCAGTGGATCAGAGTGTGTGGTTCAGATCCAGTGGATCAGAGTGTGTGGCTCAGGTGCAGTGGATCAGAGTGCATGATTCAGGTGCAGTGGATCAGAGTGTGTGGTTCAGGTGCAGTGGATTAGAGCAGCTGTCCTCAGCCAACGGGCCACGGACCGGTACCGGGCCGCGAGGAAGCGATATGATTTGGTAATGTGAGTCAGCTGCACCTTTCCTCATTCCCTGTCACGCCCAGTGTTGAGCCAGTACGCATGTGAGGTCATTACCTGTGCGTCATCCATGTCAGTGCGGGAAGGAGATCAACTCCTCCAGCTTGCAAATGACGGCGGGCTGAAAAGTATGTTTGACGTAACATCTCTGCCGGCATTCTGGATCAAAGTCAAGGCTGAATATCCTATGATAGCCACAAAAGCACTAAAAACGTTGCTTCCATTTCCAACATCATATCTCTGCGAAGCGGGGTTTTCTGCAATGAATGCAAAAAAACTAAATTGCGGAATAGACTGGACATAAGGAATCCCCTTCGAGTATCGCTGTCTCCCATCACCCCTCGATAGGACCGTCTTGTCGCAGGAAAACAAGCCCAGGGCTCCCACTGATTCAGCGATATTGGTGTGTTGCAATGATTTTATATGCTCATACGGGGAAAATATGCGCTGTGTGTTTAATATCCAAACGTTATTTAAAATGTTATGATTCTATTGACTTATAAGTGACTTATAAAACCATACAACAATTACAGCATGGAACCAGGCCATCACGGCCATTCTAGTCCGTGCCGAACGCTACTCTCACCTAGTCCCACCGACCTGCACTCAGCCCATATCCCTCCATTCCTTTCCTGTCCATACACCTATCCAATTTTTCTTTAAATGATAATATTGAACCTGCTTCTGCCACTTCTACTGGAAGTTCATTCAACACGTACTTCAAGCTCCCCTGTCCTCCCCTGATAATTGACTTATCACTATATTCAGGCGAAGAAAATATGTGTTGCGTGTTTAATATTAAATTCGTTAGATAAACCCATTTAGAAACAAAATTGAGTGTATTAGCTATGTATCACCTATATCCTGGTCATGATTAACACCCCCCACCTCGAACAGAATCGCCAAAAACAATTCGCAGAGAAAAAAAAAGGCAGGTACACGCATGCGCACTGGTGCCCGCGCAAGGCTTCATGGTCATTGTAGTCTTTCTCTGGGTAAACACAATGTATTTCACTGCTACTTAGCTGTTGGCAACCCTAACCCCCTCCCGGGTAGGCCGTTCCGCAAGAATATTGTCAATAGTAAACCGGTCTGCAGTGCAAAAAGGGTTGGGGACCCCTGTATTAGAGAGTGGTTGGGGTGCAGTGGATCGGAGTGTGGGATTCAGCTGCAGTGAATCAGAATGCATAGTTCAGATGCGGTGGATCAAGGATGGTTCAGGTGCTGTAGATCAGAGTGTGTGGATCAGATGGAGTGAATTTGAATGCATGGATCAGGTGCAGTGGATCAGAGTGTGTGGTGATATGCAGCTGATCAGAATGTGTCGTTCAGGTGCAGTGGATGGGAGTGTGTGGTTTAGCTGCAGTGGAAAGATTGTGGTTTCAGGTGCAGTGGATCAGAGTACATGGTTCTGATGCAGTGGATCAGAGTGTGGTTCAGGTGCAGTGGAAAAGATTGTGGTTCAGTTGAAGTGGATCCGACTATATGATTCTGGTGCAAAGGAATCTGTGGAATTCTCTGCCACAGGAAACTGTTGAGGCCAGTTCATTGGCTATGTTTAAGAGGGAGTTAGATATGGCCCTTGTGGCTATGGGGATCAGGGGGTCTGGAGGGAAGACTGGTGCAGGGTTCTGAGTTGGATGATCAGCCATGATCATAATAAATGGCGGTGCAGGCTCGAAGGGCCGAATGGCCTACTCCTGCACCTATTTTCTATGTTTCTATGTTTCTATGATTGTGTTCAGGTGCAGTGTATCAGCGTGTGTGCTTCAGGTGCAGTGGATAAGAGTGCATGATTCTGGTACAGTGCATCAATGTGTGTGGTTCAGGTGCAGTTTGTAAGAGTGTGTAGTTCATGTGCAGTGGATCAAAGTGTGTGGTTCATGTGCAGTGGATCAGAGTGTGTAGTTCAGGTGCAGTGGATCAGAGTGTGTAGTTCAGGTGCAGTGGATCAGAGTGTGGTTCACTCACCGTGTATAAAATTGCATCAGAGTGGATGAGAGTGTGGTTCAGGTGCAGTTTATCAGTGTGTGGTTCAGATGCTGTGGATCAGAGTGTGGTTCAGGTAAAGTGGATGAGTATGTGTTGTTCATGTGCAGTTGATCAGAATGTCTGGTTCAAGTGCAGTGGATCAAAGTTTGGTTCAGGTGCAGTGGATAAGAGTGCATGATTCTGGTACAGTGCATCAATGTGTGTGGTTCAGGTGCAGTTTGTAAGAGTGTGTAGTTCAAGTGCAGTGGATCAAAGTTTGGTTCAGGTGCAGTGAATCCTATTGCAAGTTTCAGGTGCAGTGGATCAGAGTGTGTGGTTGAGGTGCAGTGAATTCGAGTGCATGGTTCAGGTGCAGTGGTCAGAGTGTATGGTCCAGGTGAGGTGTGTCAGTATGTGCTTCAGGTGCAGTGAATCAGAGTGTGGTTCAGGTGCAGTGAATCAGGGTATTTGGTTCATGTGCAGTTGACCAGAGTGTGAGAGTCAGCTACAGTGGATCAGATTGTGTGGTTCAGGTAAAGTGGATGAGTATGTGTTGTTCATGTGCAGTCGATCAGAAAGTCTGGTACAAGTGCAGTGGATCAGAGTGTGTGGCTCAGGTGCAGTGAATCAGAGTGTGGTTCAGGTGCAGTGAATCAGAGTGTGGTTCAGGTGCAGTGAATCAGAGTGTGTGGCTCAGGTGCAGTGAATCAGAATGCACGGGAGGTGCAGTGAATCACAGTGTCGTTCAGATGCAGTGGATCAGAGTGTGTGGCTCAGGTGCAGTGAATCAGAGTGTGGTTCAGGTGCAGTGGATCAGAGTGTGGTTCAGGTGCAGTGAATCAGAGTGTGTGGCTCAGGTGCAGTGAATCAGAATGCACGGGAGGTGCAGTGAATCACAGTGTCGTTCAGATGCAGTGGATCAGAGTGTGTGGCTCAGGTGCAGTGAATCAGAGTGTGGTTCAGATGCAGTGAATCAGAGTGTGGTTCAGGTGCAGTGAATCAGAGTGTGGTTCAGGTGCAGTGAATCAGGGTATTTGGTTCATGTGCAGTTGACCAGAGTGTGAGGGTCAGCTGCAGTGGATCAGATTGTGTGGTTCAGGTAAAGTGGATGAGTATGTGTTGTTCATGTGCAGTCGATCAGAAAGTCTGGTACAAGTGCAGTGGATCAGAGTGTGTGGCTCAGGTGCAGTGAATCGGAGTGTGGTTCAGGTGCAGTGAATCAGAGTGTGGCTCAGGTGCAGTGAATCAGAGTGTGGTTCAGGTGCAGTGAATCAGAGTGTGGTTCAGGTGCAGTGAATCAGAGTGTGGTTCAGGTGCAGTGAATCAGAGTGTGTGGCTCAGGTGCAGTGAATCAGAATGCACGGGAGGTGCAGTGAATCACAGTGTCGTTCAGATGCAGTGGATCAGAGTGTGTGGCTCAGGTGCAGTGAATCAGAGTGTGGTTCAGGTGCAGTGAATCAGAGTGTGGTTCAGGTGCAGTGAATCAGAGTGTGGTTCAGGTGCAGTGAATCAGAATGCACGGGAGGTGCAGTGAATCACAGTGTGGTTCAGGTGCAGTGAATCAGAGTGTGGTTCAGGTGCAGTGAATCAGAGTGTGGTTCAGGTGCAGTGAATCAGAGTGTGGTTCAGGTGCAGTGAATCAGAGTGTGGTTCAGGTGCAGTGAATCAGAATGCACGGTTCAAGTGCAGTAGATCAGAGTGTGTGGTTCAGATGCAGTGAATTTGAATGCATGGTCCAGGTGCAGTGGATCGGTGTCTGGTTCTGGTGCAGTGGATCAGAGTGTGAGGTTCAGATGCCGTGGTTCAGTGAGTGTTTCAGGTGCAGTGGCTCAGAGTGTATGCTACAGGTGCTATCGATCAGAGTGTGTATTTCAGGTGCAGTTGATCAGATTGTGGGATTCAGATGCAGTGAATCAGAATGCTTGGTTCAGATGCGGTGGATCAAGTATAGTTCAGGTGCTGTAGCTAAGAGTGGGTGGTTCAGATGGAGTGAATTTGAATGCATGGATCAGGTGCTGTGATCAGAGTGTGTCGTTCAGGGACAGTGGATCAGAATGTGAGGTTCAGGTACAGTGAATCAGAGTGCATAGATCAGGTGCAGTGAATTCGAGTGTTTGGTTCAGCTGCAGTGGATCAGAGTGTGTGGTTCAGGCCCAGTGGATCAGAGTGTGGTTCAGGTAAAGTGGATGAGTATGTGTTGTTCATGTGCAGTCGATCAGAAAGTCTGGTGCAAGTGCAGTGGATCAAAGTGTGGTTCAGGTGCAGTGAATTCAAGTGCAAGTTTCAGCTGCAGTGGATCAGAGTGTGTGGTTGAGGGGCAGTGGATATAGAAAATAGATGAAGGAGTAGGCCATTCGGCCCTTCGAGCCTGCACCGCCATTCAGAATGATCATGGCTGATCATCCAACTCAGAACCCTGCACCAGCCTTCCCTCCATACCCTCTGATCCCCCTAGCCACAAGGGCCATATCTAACTCCCTCTTAAATATAGCCAATGAACTGGCCTCAACTGTTTCCTGTGGCAGAGAATTCCACAGATTCACCACTCTCTGTGTGAAGAAGTTTTTCCTAATCTCAGTCCTAAAAGGCTTCGCCTTTATCCTCAAACTGTGACCCCTCGTTCTGGACTTCCCCAACATCGGGAACAATCTTTCTGCATCTAGCCTGTCCAATCCCTTTAGGATTTTATACGTGTACGGGGTCTTTCTTTTGCTACATTTAAAATGGCGACTTTGTTATGTTCATCTGGGGAATGCGGCTTTGTTGTGCTTTAACGCTGAAGAGAGTTTGCGCTAGCAGTTTGTTTACTTTAAAATGAGATAACAGGGTTTTATTAGCCAATGGGTGGTTATGTATCGTTTTGTTTTCGGATGCCATGCTGTATGATATGACTGTGGACTGAGTTTTGGCGGGGAGTCGGAGGAGAGACGAGGAGGACCGTGGACGTGTGGAGAGGCTCCGGTTGATCACTCAGGGTGATCCCAAGCCGTGAGTCGACGGAATTCGGGTGGTCATCTGACGTCGAATTGAGCTCCAACGTAGCGCGCGAAGAACTTGGACTTTGATAAGTGTTGGCGCCTTTTTTTTTCATTACTTTCCTCTCTGTATCAAATGTATATTAATGTCATAGAATTAGTAATATCTATAAATTTACTGGGTGTGCTGGCTGATGATTGATGTTTGTGATTGATTTGGGCGGCCACCGACCCTGTGGGGAATGTTGAGGCGGGTGCTGGGCTGGATTTCCCCTAGACATACACGAGCCAATATAACTGAACGTTACATACGTTTCAATAAAATCCCCCCTCAATCTTCTAAATTCCAACGAGTACAAGCCCAGTTCATCCAGTCTTTCTTCATATGAAAGTCCTGCCATCCCAGAAATCAATCTGGTGAACCTTCTTTGTACTCCCTCTATGGCAAGGATGTCTTTCCTCAGATTAGGGGACCAAAACTGCACACAATACTCCAGGTGTGGTCTCACCAAGGCCTTGTACAACTGCAGTAGTACCTCCCTGCTCCTGTACTCGAATCCTCTCGCTATAACTGCCAGCATACCATTCGCCTTTTTCACCGCCTGCTGTACCTGCATGCCCACTTTCAATGGCTGGTGTATAATGACACCCAGGTCTCGTTGCACCTCCCCTTTTCCTAATCGGGCACCATTCAGATAATAATCTGTTTTCCTGTTTTTGCCACCAAAGTGGATAACCTTATATTTATTCACATTAAATTGCATCTGCCATGAATTTGCCCACTCACCCAACCTATCCAAGTCACCCTGCATCCTCTTAGCATCCTCCTCACAGCTAACACTGCCGCCCAGCTTCGTGTCATCCACAAACTTAGAGATGCTGCATTTAATTCCCTCGTCTAAGTCATTAATATATATTGTAAACAACTGTGGTCCCAGCACTAAGCCTTGCGGATCAGAGTGTGTGGTTCAGTTGCAGTGGATCAGAGTACATGGTTCAGGTGCAGTGTATTATTGTGTGAAGTTTAGCTGCAGTGGATCAAAATGCATGGTTCAGGTGCAGTGAATCAGACTGTGATTCAGTTGCAGTCAATCAGAGTGCGTGGTTCAGGTGCAGTGAATCATTACAGAGACGTGGCTGGCACCAGGGCAGGAATGGATTCTCAATATTCCTGGATTTCAGTGCTTTAAAAGGGATAGACAGGGTGGAACTAGGGGAGGAGGGGTGGTATTACTGGTCAGGGAATCTATTACAGCTACAGAAAGGGTGGGTAATGTAGCAGGATCCTCTTTTGAATCAGTATGGGTGGAAGTCAGGAACAGGAAGGGAGCAGTTACTCTATTGGGGGTATTCTATAGGCCCCCTGGTAGCAGCAGAGATACCGAGGAGCAGATTGGGAGGCAGATTTTAGAAAGGTGCAAAATAATAGGGTTGTTATCATGGGTGACTTTAACTTCCCTAATATTGATTGGCACCTGATTAGTTCCAAGGGTTTAGATGGGGCAGAGTTTGTTAAGTGTGTCCAGGATGGATTCCTGTCACAGTATGTGGACAGGCCAACCAGGGGGAATGCCATACTAGATCTAGTACTAGGTAATGAACCAGGTCAGGTCACAGATCTCTCAGTGGGTGAGCATCTGGGGGACAGTGACCACCACTCCCTGGCCTTCAGCATTATCATGGAAAAGGATAGAATCAGAGAAGACAGGAAAATTTTTAACTGGGGAAGGACAAATTATGAGGCTATAAGGCTAGAACTTGCGGGTGTGGATTGGGATGATGTCTTTGCAGGGAAATGTACTATGGGCATGTGGTCGATGTTTAGAGATCTCTTGCAGGATGTTCGGGATAAATTTGTCCCGGTGAGGAAGAAAAAGAATAGTAGGGTGAAGGAACCATGGGTGACAAGTGAGGTGGAAAATCTAGTCAGGTGGAAGAAGGCAGCATACACGAGGTTCAGGAAGCAAGGATCAGATGGGTCTATTGAGGAATATAGGGAAGCAAGAAAGCAGCTTAAGAAGGGGCTGAGAAGAGCAAGAAGGGGCATGAGAAGGCCTTGGCGAGTAGGGTAAAGGAAAACCCCAAGGCATTCTTCAATTATGAGAAGAACAAAAGGATGACAGGAGTGTTTTTTTACAAGTAATTTTAATCCCAAGATAAGAAAAATAATTATCAATCAATTTAAATGGAAATTTATAATATAAGGAAAGATGTTTATTAATCGGAAAGAGTTCACTCTTACTAAGATTTAATTTATAACCTGAAAAAAAACCAAATTGTGCTAATAACTCTAAAACAGCAGGAATGGATTTCTCAGGATTAAAAATATATAACAGTAAATCATCAGCATAGAGTGATAATTTATGGGACTTTAATCCCCGAGTTATCCCAGTAATATTTGAAGATTCTCGAATAGCAATTGCAAGAGGTTCTAATGCAATATCAAATAATAGGGGACTAAGAGGACAGCCTTGTCGAGTACCACGAAAGAGAGGAAAAAAAGGTGAGTTTAAAGAGTTAGTACGGACCGAGGCTACAGGGGAATGATATAACAGTTTAATCCAGGATATAAATTTCAAGCTAAAATTAAACATTTCAAGCACCTTAAATAAATAGGGCCATTCTACTCTATCAAAAGCTTTCTCGGCGTCTAAAGAAATAACACACTCAGGAACATTTTGTGAGGGAGTATAAACAATATTTAACAATGTACGAATATTATAAAAAGAGTAACGACCTTTAATAAAACCCGTTTGGTCTTCCGAAATAATAGAAGGAAGTACTTTTTCTAGTCTATTTGCTAATAACTTAGAAAAAACTTTAGAATCAACATTTAATAAAGATATTGGTCTATAAGATGCACATTGAGCAGGGTCTTTATCCTTCTTTAGTATTAAAGAAATTGACGCTCTATTAAAAGATTCAGGAAGTTTACCAAGTTTCAGAGAAGCCTCAAAGACCCTACAGAGCCAAGGGATCAATAAAGAAGCAAAACATTTATAAAATTCAACGGTAAACCCATCCGGGCCAGGAGCTTTCCCCAGATTCATAGAAAAAATAACATTCTTAATCTCATCCATAGTAATGGAAGTATCTAATATAGAAGACATATCCTGTGAAATCTTAGGGAAGTCTAACTTATCTAAAAAATCATTCATATATTTAGAATCTCGAGGAGACTCTGATTGATATAAAGAAGAATAAAAATCACAAAAGGTTTGATTAATCCCCACATGATCCAGTATCAATCGATCATTTTGGTCATAAATCTGATTGATTTGAGATTTAACATAATTAGATTTCAATTGATTAGCCAGCAGCTTGCCAATTTTGTCACTGTGAACATAAAATTCACTTCTTGTTTTCTTTAATTGGTTTACAATCGAGGACGATATTAATAAACTGTGTTCCATTTGAAGTTCAGTTCTTTGTTTGTATAACTCCTCAGAAGGAGCCATAACATATTTCTTATCAATTTCTTTAATCTTGTCCACAATTGCCATCTCCTCCTGCTTCTGTTTCTTCCTCAAAGCAGCAGAATACAAAATAATCTGACCACGAATATAGGCTTTAAAAGTGTCCCAAAGAGTGTTAACCGAGATATCCTCTGTATGATTAATTGTAAAAAAAAGCTCAATCTGTTCATTCATAAAGTTAACAAAGTCCGAATCCTGAAGCAACAGCGAATTAACACGCCATTGTCTATTATTTTGTATATTGGCCATAATTTTAATAGAAAGCTTAAGTGGAGCATGATCCGAAATGGTTATAGAATCATAATCACATTTAATCACTGAAGGAATAAGACGAGAATCAATAAAAAAATAATCAATTCTTGAATAGGAATGATGAACATGTGAAAAGAAGGAAAAATCTTTTTCCTGAGGATGCAGAAAACGCCAAATGTCCGTCGACCCAGAATCAGAAAGGAAAAAGTTAATCAAAGTTGCAGATTTATTAGGTAAGGTCCGTAAAGGAGCCGAACGGTCCAAAGCTGGAGACAAACAGGTATTAAGATCTCCGCCCCAGATCAATGAAAACTCGTTCAAATTCGGAAACTGATTAAACAATGATTTATAAAATTCCGGACAATCCATATTAGGAGCATAAACATTAACCAAAACTACTTTTTTATTAAATAGTAAACCACTAACCAATAAAAATCTACCATTCGGATCAGAAATAATATCCTGTTGTATAAAAGTAACTGAGGAATCTATAAAAATAGAGACGCCTCGAATCTTAGCATTGGAGTTCGAATGAAATTGTTGACCCTTCCAGAATTTAAAAAAACGTAGTCTGTCCCCCCTCCGTACATGGGTCTCTTGTAAAAATAAAATTTGTGCTTTAAGTCTCCGGAACACTTTAAAAACTTTTTTCCTTTTAATAGGATGATTAAGACCATTAGTATTCCAGGAGACAAAATTAATAATAGACTCCATAAATCCTAAAGTCAACCCACATTGAGGGGGATTGACGATAGGCTCGACCCACGAACCCGGAGAGGAAACAGAACATACAAAAGATACCGGGAAAAAGGACGCAACCAGTACTTCAATAATGTATATAGCCCAAAGAGAAAAAAACTAAAACGTGAAGCCCCTCCCACCACCCCCCGCCCCAAGACCCCAAGGCAAAATCTAAAGCAGACCCGCCGGAAAGAAGCAAGCGCTAAAACTACCCCCATGACTTCCGGTATACGCTCCCTAAAAAAAAAGTATAAATATGAAAAAGATCAGCTAATTGTAAAACAGTAAAAAAGTAAAAAAAAAAGGTAACTCAATTAAAATCCACACACAACAGAACAAAAGCCAGAAAATATATATTAAAAAAAACCACAATAAACCCCAAACCCATGAATAAACAAAAAAACAACAAGAAAAAATAAGATTATTAACATAAACTAGTTATAAAAAGCAAAACAAAGTAAAATTTAAAAAAAAACTACAAAATTTAAGGCCACACAGGAAATACGTAAGATGACAAACAGGAAGTAACCACCCAAAATCCCCTGGGAAAAGAAAGAAATGACGCAGTTAAAAAGAAAGTTTAGCAACCATATTAAGAAATCAAAAAAATAAACTTTTCTGCCCAAATAGGGCACGAAAAAGTTAAAACCAACCAATTCACAGCCTCCGATCAACGGAGATAATTTAAAAAAATGGCAATTAAGATGTTGAAGGTGACAATTGATCCAGATAACCCTGGGCATCCGATGGAGAATCAAAAAAACGAAGGACTCCATCTGACATGCGAATCCTTAGACGTGCAGGGTACAGCACTTAAATCTTAAATCTTATTTAAGATTAACTTTTTACCATTAATAGACCATATTACTCAACTTTCATCTAAATGGTTTCCCTTATATTTAACTTTGATTGGTCGTATTAATGCAGTTAAGATGTTTTTTTTGCCAAAATTTTTATATGTGTTTCAGGCATTACCAATTTTTGTTCCAAAATCTTTCTTTGATAAAGTTGACTCTAAAATTTCTTCATTTATTTGGCAGAATAAGAATCCGAGACTGGGTAAAATACATTTACAGAAAGCTAAGAGAGATGGAGGTTTAGCATTACCTAACTTTAGATTCTATTATTGGGCTATTAATATTCGACATATGAAATTTTGGTTACTTGATCAGGATATACTATCTATTCCTAAATGGGTAGCATTGGAACTACAATCGGTTCAGGGTTATACACTTGGCTCTATTTTAGGCTCCTCTCTCCCTTTTGATTCGAAACGCCTTAAGCAGGTCTCTAACCCGATAGTTAAATATGCTTTGCGCATTTGGTTTCAATTCAGAAAATTTTTTGATCTTAATCAATTCGGGTTAGCGATTCCTATTTTAGGTAACATATTTTTTCCTCCCTCCTTTACGGATCGCGCTTTTCAAACCTGGAAGACTAAGGGTATTTTACGGTTTTTGGATTTATTTTTAGATAGTTCCCTTATGTCTTTTGAACAATTATCTAATAAATATAATTTATCAAGAATACATTTTTTTAGATACTTACAAGTTAGAAATTTCCTAAGTACTATACTTTCTTCCTTTCCAATGCTTCCTCCTACATATATTTTAGATTCGATAATTAACCTCAATCCATGTCAGAAAGTGCATCGGCTATGATTTATAATATTATTATGAAACTTAGGAAAGCTCCATTTGATAAGATTAGGGTAGATTGGGAACAGGAATTGGGGCTCACCATTTCTGTGGATGATTGGGGGCAGATTTTACAATTAGTTAATACTTCCTCTATTTGAGCTAAACATTCCCTAATTCAATTTAAAGTGGTTCATAGAGCACATATGTCCAAAGATAAGTTAGCGCGTTTTTACTCGCATATTAATCCTTTTTGTGATAGATGTTCGGGGCAGATAGCCTCTTTAACTCATATGTTTTGGTCTTGTCCTACTTTGGAAACTTTTTGGAGAGATATTTTTAATATTATTTCTAAGGTATTAAATATAGATATCTCTCCTCACCCTATTACTGCTATCTTTGGACTTCCTAAAATTTCTAGTAATCTTTCCCCTTCAGCCCGTAGAATGATCGCATTTCTTACTTTAATGGCGAAAAGGTGTATTTTACAACATTGGAAAGAGCTTAATGCTCCAACTACCTTTTTTAGGTTCTCTCAGACGATTTTATGTTTGAATCTGGAGAAAATTAGAAGCAACCTTTATGATTCTTCATTTAAATTTGAACAGATTTGGGGACCTTTTATTCGATACTTTCATTTAATGTAATACATACCCTTCTTGTTTTTTTTCACTGTTTTTAAAGGAGGTCGGGATTGAGGACGTGATTTTAAGTTTAACTCTGTTTGGTTTCAAGTTAGCCCATTGCTTTGCTTTGCTTTTAGTTAGTTGCATGGTGGGTTTTTTTTGGGGGTTTTTTTTTTCTTTTTTTTTCCATTGATATATATATAAAATTTAGTATACTATTATGTTATCTTGGTTTTTTATGTTTAAATTACATTGTTTGTAGTATTTTTTTTGGTATTGATACCTTCTGGAATTCTATTATATTTTAACATTGTATTAATGTTTATATGGTTTACCTTTTTGTATACTTATTCAATAAAAAGATTTAAAAAGAAAGGAGTGAAGGTAGGACCGATTAGAGAGAAAGGTGGGAAGATGTGCCTGGAGGCTGTGGAAGTGAGCGAGGTCCTCAATGAATACTCTTCGGTATTCACCAATGAGAGGGAAGTTGATGATGGTGAGGACAATATGAGTGAGGTTGATGTTCTGGAGCATGTTGATACTAAGGGAGAGGAGGTGTTGGAGTTGTTAAAATACATTAGGACAGATAAGTCCCCGGGGCCTGACGGAATATTCCCCAGGCTGCTCCACAAGGTGAGGGAAGAGATTGCTGAGCCTCTGACTAGGATCTTTATGTCCTCTTGTCCACGGGAATGGTACCGGAGGATTGGAGGGAGGCAAATGTTGTCCCCTTGTTCAAAAAAGGTAGAAGGGATAGTCCGGGTAACTATAGACCAGTGAGCCTTACGTCTGTGGTGGGAAAGCTGTTGGAAAAGATTCTTAGAGATAGGATCTATAGGCATTTAGAGAAACATGGTCTGATCAGGGACAATCAGCGTGGCTTTGTGAAGGGCAGATCGTGTCTAACAAGCCTGATAGAGTTCTTTGAGGAGGTGACCAGGAATATGGATGAGGGTAGTGCAGTGGATGTGATCTATATGGATTTTAGTAAGGCATTCGACAAGGTTCCACACGGTAGGCTTATTCAGAAAGTCAGAAGGCATGGGATCCAGGGAAGTTTGGCCAGGTGGATTCAGAATCGGCTTGCCTGCAGAAGGCAGAGGGTCGTGGTGGAGGGAGTACGTTCAGATTGGAGGATTGTGACTAGTGGTGTCCCACAAGGATCTGTTCTGGGACCTCTACTTTTCATGATTTTTATTAACGACCTGGATGTGCGGGTGGAAGGGTGGGCTGGCAAGTTTGCAGACGACACAAAGGTTGGTGGTGTTGTAGATAGTGTAGAGGATTGTCAAAGATCGCAGAGAGACATTGACAGGATGAAGAAGTAGGCTGAGAAGTGGCTGATGGAGTTTAACCTGGAGAAATGTAGGGTGGTACACTTTGGAAGGACAAACTCCAAGGCAGAGTACAAAGTAAATGGAAGGATACTTGGTAGTGTGGAGGAGCAGAGGGATCTGGGGGTACATGTCCACAGATCCCTGAAAGTTGCCTCACAGATGGATAGGGTAGTTAAGAAAATTTATGGGGTGTTAGCTTTCATAAGTCGAGGGATAGAGTTTAAGAGTCACGATGTAATGATGCAGCTCTATAAAACTCTGGTTTGGCCACACTTGGAGTACTGTGTCCAGTTCTGGTCGCCTCACTATAGGAAGGATGTGGAAGCATTGGAAGGGGTACAGAGGAGATTTACCAGGATGCTCCCTGATTTAGAGAGTATGGATTATGATCAGAGATTAAGGGAGCTAGGGTTTTACTCTTTGGAGAGAAGGAGGATGAGAGAAGACATGATAGAGGTGTACAAGATAATGAGAGGAATAGACAGAGTGGATAGCCAGCGCCTCTTCCCTAGGGCACCACTGCTCAATACAAGAGAACATGGCTTTAATGATGGGGTGGGAAGTTGAAGGGAGATATTAGAGGAAGGTTTTTTACTGAGAGAGTGATTGGTGCGTGGAATGCACTGCCTGAGTCAGTGGTGGAGGCAGATACACTAGTGAAATTTAAGAGACTACTACACAGGTATATGGAGGAATTTAAGTTGGGGGCTTATATGGGAGGCAGGGTTTGAGGGTCGGCACAACATTGTGGGCCGAAGAGGCCTGTACTGTGCTGTACTATTCTATGTCTATGTCTATGTCTATCATAGGGTGATTCAGATGCAGTGGATTAAAGTGCATGGTTCAGGTGCAGTGTATCAGTGTGTAAGGTTCAGCTGCAGTGAATTCGAGTGCATGTTTCAGGTGCAGTGGATCAGAGTGCGTCGTTCAGGTGCAGTGTATCACAGTGTGGGATTCAGGTGCAGTGGATCAGAGTGTGGTTCATGTGAAGTGGATCAGAGTGTGAGTTTCAGGTGCACTGGTTCAGAGTGCTGTCATGGTCCCGTCTGGCAATCCCCCACCTTGCCATTTGCCTCAAGATTTGGGCCTCGATCATCTCATTTAGATTCCAATCATCCCAGGTATCACTAACTACACGCACCTGCTTCTCATCAGATGGCAGGATAAGACCCCTGTGACCACAGCAAGAAGCCGCCAGGCGATGAGTATAAAACCCCTGTGACCACAGCAAGAAGCCGCCAGGCGATGAGTATAAAACCCCTGTGACCACAGCAAGAAGCCGCCAGGCGATGAGTAGGAGAGAAGTCCTGTAGGAGGCAAGGACTGGGGGCCGAATCAGTGGAACTGCTGGGAGAACAACAGAAGGTGGCTGACTGGAAGCTGGCTGTGTTTTGCTTGATGTGTGAATGTGGTTTGGAACCTGTTGAGGGAAAGAGAGTGGGGAAGGAACGGAAATTGCTGGGAGGGGCTCGTGTGGGTCCGGTAATGGCGGACAAGATAAGAGGCGGGGTTGAGGGAAAGAAAGTGTAGAAGGAGAGGGATAGAGACTTGGGACCAGAGGTAGGCAGCTGGGGAGAGGTGGATTATTGTGAAGGGAGAAATAAAGGGAATGAGGAGGTAGTGAGGGGTCGGATGAATAAAAACCAAGACAAAGGGAATAAAAGAATAAGAAATGATAGTGGAGAAAGCTCTGAAAGTGAGGAAGATGAACAAGCTCAGAGAGGAGGTGTTGTCATAATTAGGTTTAATGAGAAGGCTCAGGGACATATGAAGAAAATTAACCCGTTTGTGCTAACAACAACTCTGACAAATAAGGTAGGGGAAATAGTATTTGCAAAAGTCCTTAATGATGGCAACTTATTGGTAAGATGTGCAAATGAGGAACAACTTGAGAAAGCACTCAAGCTAAAAGAGATAGGAAAATGCAAGGTGGGATACACTGGGAGGGTGGGAGCACAAAACAATGGTTGTAAAGGAGTGATCACGGGGATACCAATGAGTATAAATATGGATGAGATAGAGGAATATCAAAGGAGGGAAAGTAATGAATGTTCAAAGACTGAAAACAACAAAGGAGGGAGTGAAAAAGGAAAGTGAATCAGTATTGATTGAATTTGAAGAAGAAAGAGTGCCAAGGAAGGTGTTCCTGGGTTTCATGAGTTACCCAGTAAGGGTGTATGTGCCAAAGCCATTGAGGTACTATAATTGTCAAAGGTTTGGATACGTGGCTAAAAACTGTAAAAGGCAGAGGAGATGTGCTAGATGTGGGGGTGATCATGAATATGGAAAGTGCGGAACAGGAGTTCAACCAAAATGCTGCAATTGTGGAGGAGCTCATAATGTGGCATACAGTGGGTGTGAGGTTGTGAGACGGGAGACTAAAGTTCAAGAAATAAGAGTGAAAAGAAAGATCACTTATGCAGAAGCTGTAAGAATGTCAAGAGAACAGAATAATGCTCCTAATGAACAGGGAGCAATAGGGATACGAGAGATGCAACAAAGAACAAATGACAGGATTTATGTAGACAAAAAGGCTCTAGTAACATTCATTGCAGGAGTGATTAATAGTACGGCTGAGGTAAAGTCAAAAAGTGACAAAATTCAGCTGGTGGTAAAAGCAGCAGTAAACCATTTAGGGTTAGTAGGACTGACATGGGAGGAAGTGAGGGAGAACCTCAATAATCAGTCAAGCCAGGAAATGTCATGTGTTGGTTAATACTAATTACGGTGATTCTTTTACAATGGAATGCAAGGAGCTTACTGGCCAATAGCCAGGAATTCAAGCACTTTATTAAAGAAATGGTTGTAAAACCGGATGTAGTGTGTATTCAGGAAACTTGGTTGAAACCAACTTTAGACTTTGTGGTATATGGGTATACAATGATAAGGAAAGATAGAAATCTAGGGGGAGGAGGGGGTTGTGCTATGTTAAATCAAGCAAGGTATACCATATAGGGTACTAGAAAAAGGAGATGCTCAGGAATACATAGTGGTGGAAGTGTGGGAGAGAGGGGAGGGAGTGGTTATAATTAACTACTACAATCCATGTAAAAGGTTGGATTTGGACAGCCTATTAAAGATACAAGGACAAAACAGACATAAAGTAGTGTGGTGTGCAGATTTCAATGCTCATAGCACAATATGGGGGAATCAGATTACAGATCCAAATGGAAAGGTAATTGAAGATTTGATGGAAGAAAGGGATTTGGTGTGTATGAATGATGGTAGCGGCACAAGGATAGATATAACAACAGGAACTGAGTCAGTGTTAGATATTACGTTAGTGTCTAATACCTTGGTTGGCATTAGTAACTGGGGAGTTTGGACTGCTTCAACAGTAGGCAGTGATCACTACCCAGTTTTGTGTTCAGTGGGTGAAAGAGTTAAGTAAGACCAGGTGGCGGAACCCCAAAGTGGGTGTTTGAAAAAGCTGATTGGGGTAAGTTCCAGAAATTGAGTGAAGAAGGGTTGACAAAGATTGATATTTCTGGAAATGTAGATGAATTAAACAGTCAGGTGACTTCAGCAATTATCATGGCAGCAGAAGGATCTATACCTAGGAGTAAAAATAGGATGAATAGAAAACTGGTACCATGGTGGACAGAGGAATGTTGTCAGGCTGTGAAAAACAGAAACAGAGCATTCAGGCTAGTTAAAAGAACCCATAATATGCAGTATTTGGTTCAATATAAGAAAGCACAGGCAGTGGTGAGAAGAACTATACGTCAAGCTAAAAGGGCAAGTTGGAGGAGTTTTTGCGACAAGGTAGGAAGAACAACACCTGTGGGAGAGATATGGGGAATGATTAAGAGGATGGGAGGAGATAGAAGGGAATGGGAATATCCAGTAATGATATCTGAGGAGGAAACTGCAGTCTCCAGTAGGGATAAGGCTGAGGTCATGGCCAAGTTATTTGTACTGATACACAGTTCAGAAAATTTGTCTGAAGAAGGGAGAAGAAGAAGGGAAAGAATAATGAGCCAACACCCAGGTGTGTTAAGCAGGAGGGAAGGAACAGATGATATAATTGATGATCCATTTACATTAGCAGAAATGGTGAGAGCAATAAAGAGATCGAGACCAACCTCCCCAGGGAAAGATCTGATATGCTCTGTGATGCTAAAAAATCTAGGAGAAGGAGCGCTCTTGAAGTTGCTGCATTTTTATAACAGAGTGTGGGAGGAGGGAAGATTGCCAAGTGCATGGAAAGAAGCAGTAGTAATTCCAATAAGGAAGCCTGGCAAGGATCTGTCAAAACCCACTAGCTACAGACCAATTGGATTAACATCAAGTATATGTAAGGTAATGGAAAGGATGATAACAGAAAGGTTATCATATGAGCTTGAGAAAAGGGGAATGCTGGCAAGTTATCAGAGTGGTTTTAGAAAAGGAAGGAATTCCATGGACTCAGTGATTATGTTAGAGACTGAAATAAGGAAGGCCCAGGCAAATAAAGAGTCAGTAGTGGCAGTGTTCTTTGACATTGAAAAAGCCTATGATATGATGTGGAAGGAAGGATTATTAATTAAACTGCACAAGATGGGAGTTGGTGGGAGAGTTTTTAATTGGATTAAAGATTTTTTGTTTGGTAGAAAAATTCAAGTTCGGATTGGATCAGAATTATCAAAACAGTACATAGTGGAAAATGGCACACCTCAAGGTAGTGTGATTAGCCCGTTAATTTTCATCATTATGATCAATGATGTCTTCACAAAGGTACCAGTGGATATAGATAGGTCATTGTTTGCAGATAATGGGGCCTTGTGGAAAAGAGGCAGGAACATGGACCACATAATCAGGAAACTACAAGAAGCAATTGATGAAGTGGTGGAGTGGGGTTATGATTGGGGATGTAGATTTTCAGTAGATAAAACTCAAACTGTATTTTTTACCAGGAAAAGGGTTGAGGTAGGGAAGAAGTTAAGGATGTATGGGGTTGAATTAGAAAGGGTTGCATCATTTAAATTTCTGGGAGTTACATTTGATTCACTATTAACATGGGCAGACCATATCAGGAAAGTTGAGGAGAAATGTAAAAAAGTAATAAATGTGATGAGATGTTTGACTGGTAGGGAATGGGGAGCAAGTTGTTCAGCTTTGAAGAGAATGTATGTGGCTTTAGTAAGATCTGTATTGGATTATGGAAATATAGTATATGGATCAGCAGCTAGGTCTCTTATAAGGAAACTGGATGTGATTCAGGCTCAGGCCTTGAGAGTGTGCAGTGGGGCTTTTAAAACGTCACCAGTGTCAGCACTACAGGTAGAAATGGGAATAATGCCTTTGGAACTAAGAAGGATGCAACTGATGGCAAACTACTGGGCTAATTTGCAGGGGCACAATGATTCTCACCCTACTAAAGGAGTGTTGCAGGAGTGCTGGGAAAATGGGAGGTTTCAGAGGGATACCTTTAGTTGGGTAGGGAATGATATCGCGAAAGAATGTGGAGTGTTTGATCTGAGGATAAGTCCTTCAGTAGTTTATCCGGTTGTAGCTCCATGGAAGCTTGTATGGCCTGACATAGACTGGCATTTTTTAGAGGTAAAAAGGAAAGAAAGATATAAAACAGATTTGGTAAATGCATTTAACTGTCATGTGATGGAAAAGTATAGTGATTATACTCACATTTATACGGATGGTGCGAAGGAACCTGAAACAGGAGTGACAGGGTTTGGGATGGTAATACCAGCAAAAGAAATTGGAAACAGCGGAAGAACATCTAATAAGTTAGGGGTGTTTACAGTGGAGATGCTGGCAGTGTTGGTTGCGTTGCAATGGGTGCAGAAAGCCAGACAAGCCAAAGCATTGATATGTTCAGATTCATCCTCAGTTCTAGCAAGTTTAAGGTCTTTTCACATAAACAGTCAGCAAGATGTACTTTATGAAGTCCTTCAGTTAGTTACAAGAATTGCAAATCAGGGAGGTCAGGTAAAATTTCTATGGGTTCCAGCACATGTAGGGGTGAAGGGGAATGAGAGGGTGGATGAGTTGGCAAAGAGGGCGTTAAAGAAAGAAAATGTGGAAATGCACATTAGTATCAGTAAAGCAGAGGTTAAGTGTGTAATCTGGGAAAAAGTCAACTGAATGTGGCAAGAAAGATGGGACAGGGAGGGGAAAGGGAGGCATTTATATCAAATACAAAAGAGTGTTGCAGTTACTAGGGTAGGTAATGGAAACAGAAGAGAGGAAATTGTGTGGACAAGGTTAAGGCTGGGGCATTGTGCATTACACAAAACATTGAAAATGATAGGGAAACACCAGACAGGATTGTGTGAGGAATGTCAGGAAGAGGAGTCAGTAGAACATGTAGTTCTGAGTTGCAGGAAGTATGGGATACAGAGAGAGATGATGAGAAATAAATTAAGGGAGTTGGGGATGCAGGAATTCACATTAAAAGGGTTGCTGGGCATGGGCGAGAGAGCACAAGTCCGGGTATTTTTATAGTTTTTAAGGGGTACAGGGAGTTTTTATAGAATATGACGAATAAACAGGAATAGGATACTAGGATGGTCAAAGATGGGAGGGTGAAGTGTAGGTTTGTATGTGTGTGTGTGTGCGTGTGATTGGGTGAAGGGATTTAGAATGTGTGTCTAGTGCACATTCTGGAGCAGAGAGTGGCGGTAATGCACCATTAAGCTAGATGCCAACCGCCGTAAAACAAGATACAGACAGACAGACAAGAAGCTGCCAGTTCATTGGTCGACTCTTGTGAGAGTAAACCTTGTATTTCCTATTCCTGAGAACTGTTGGTTCTAAGCTTCGCATCGTCTCCTGGATATCGGGTCCCCGTTCGCGGAGGTGCTACGCCTAACGACTCTGCCTCAGCATCTGTGTCCTGCACTTGGGTTCGTCCCCAGCCACGTCCTTGCAACAGAACGAACTGGCCAACATGAACCCAGCGGACACGAATCCTCTGCAACAAGCCCTCGCCAGCCAGGGCTCCCTACTGGGCTTGCATGATCCGCTGCTCCGAGAAGTCTTGGAAAACCCCCGTCGCCTGTCAGTAAACGGAAGAAAGGTCAGTGAACAGGTCGACCAAGTATCCACCTATCTTACCCCGTCGACTCCGGGAACTCCGTCTGACCAGCCCGGACAGTGTGTGGTGGTGACGCCCGAGGTGTCAACAACACGTCGGCTAAGGGAGCCGCGCATCCCTGAACCAGAACCCTACGCCGGAGATCTGGGGAAGTGCCGGGCTTTTCTGCTACAATGCTCCCTGGTGTTCGAGCAGCAGCCATCCACGTACACCACGGACAGACCTAAAATAGCTTACATTATGGGGTTGTTACAAGGAAATGCCTTAGCGTGGGCCACCGCGATTTGGGATAATCAGCCAGAGACCTGCTCTTCCTTCCCCACCTTCATCTCAGAAATAAGGAAGATTTTTCACCATCCCGTCTGCGGTAAAGATGCCGCTAATCGGCTACTCACCCTCCAAGGAGGCTCACGTAGTGTTGCAGAATACTCCGTGGAGTTCCGGACGCTAGCGGCCGACGCGGGCTGGAATGATGAGGCACTCCAGCAGGTATTCCGGCAAGGCCTCTGTGACAAGGTAAAGGACGAGTTGGCGGCTAGAGATGACACGAACAGCCTGGATTCATTGATCTCCCTAGCCACCAGGCTGGACAACCGACTCCGAGAACGACAGAGGGAGAGAACCGGTCGTCCTTTGGCCACCCCACGGCATGCTTTACCATCGACTCCCAGTCCTAACCTCTCTCCTCCTCCCACTCCTAGAATGGCCTCCGGTCCGGCCGTTTCCACCACCCCGGGAGAGGAACCAATCCAGCTGGGACGGAACCGTCTTTCTCCCACAGAGCGACTCCGGAGATTCAGAGCAGGGAATTGTTTCTATTACGGTCAGTCTGGCCATTTTCGTGCTACCAGTTCCCTTCGGCCAAAAGGGGAGGGCTCACCAGTAGAAAGGGGGACCCTGGTGAGTCAGACCACATTCCCTTCTGTCCCCCAATCCCGGAGGCAAGTCCAAGCCACTGTAAGCTACAACCAACAGTCCCTGTCCTCGACTGCCTTGATAGACTCCGGTGCTGAGGGGAATCTGTTGGATGAAGATATAGCAACCCAGGCCAGAATTCCTCGAGAGCCGTTGACTACCCCTCGGGAAGCCCGGGCACTGGACGGAAGACTTCTGGCCCGAATCACTCACTGTACCCCACCACTGTCTTTGATTCTCTCGGGGAACCATCGGGAACAGGTACAATTTAACTTGATCTCCTCCTCTCAAGCCCCAATAGTTCTGGGGTACCCATGGTTGAGCCGCCACAACCCTTGCATTGATTGGTCCACCGGGAGGCTGGAGTCCATTTTGTCACGCCACCTGTCTGCAGTCGGTCCTTTCCCCTGTGAAAATCACCTCGACCTCACCTGCAGTTGAACCCCCTGACTTGTCCAGGGTTCCAGCAGAGTACCACGACTTGGGACACGTGTTTAGTAAACAACGCGCCCTTTCCCTGCCCCCACACTGACCATATGATTGTGCTATCGACCGGAGCTCCTCTGCCCACCAGTCGGCTGTATAACTTGTCCTGGCCAGAGAGGGAAGCAATGGCGGGTTACATCAGTGAATCTCTCGCGGCGGGCATCATCCGACCCTCATCCTCCCCGGTGGGCGCAGGGTTCTTCTTCGTGGGGAAGAAGGATGGTTCCCTACGTCCCTGCATCAACTACTGAGGCCTAAATCATATAACCATAAAGAACAAGTACCCACTGCCTCTGATAAGTTCTGCATTGGAACCACTTCACGGAACCACCATCTTCTCGAAGCTGGACCTACGAAGCGCCACCATCTGGTTGGGATAAGGGAGAGGGACGAGTGGGAGACGGCATTCAATACCCCTTTAGGCCACCTCGAGTACTTGGTCATGCCTTTTGGCCTCACCAATGCCCCTGCAGTCTTTCAAGCCTTGATTAACGATGTACTAAGAGACTTTATTAACCGTTTTGTGTTTGTCTATCTGGATGACATCCTAATCTTTTCCAGCAGTCCCCAGCAACACGTTCTTCATGTCCGTCAAGTCCTGCAGAGACTGGGGGACAATAAGTTATTCGCAAAGGCGGAGAAGTGCGAATTCCACGTCCCCTCGGTCAGCTTCCTAGGTTATATCATCGAGACTGGACAGATGAAAGCTGATCCCGACAAGATCTGGGCTGTGACGGAGTGGCCCAAACCCACAGACTGCAAGCAACTCCAACAGTTCCTGGGGTTTGCGAACTTCTATCGCCAGTTCATCAGAAACTACAGTCAGGTGGCGGCTCCCCTGACCCGACTTACCTCACCTGCCACACCTTTCCTTTTGAACTCCGAGGCGGACTCAGCATTCGCGGAACTGAAGAGGCGCTTCACGTCTGCTCCTGTTCTGATTCAACCGGACCCTCCTGTCAATTCATTGTGGAGGTTGACGCCTCTGACTCCAGGGTGGGAGCGGTACTGTCCCAACGTTCGGGCCCGGATCAGAAACTACATCCCTGTGCCTTCTTCTCTCGCCGACTTTCTCCTGCAGAATGAAATTACGACGTGGGGAACTGGGAGCTACTGGCGGTCAAACTGGTGTTGGAAGAATGGAGACACTGGTTGGAGGGGGCGGATCACCCGTTCACCGTCTGGACAGACCATAAGAACCTTGAATATATCCAGACCGCCAAACGCCTGAATTCTCGCCAGGCCCGTTGGGCATTAATCTTTGGCCGGTTCAGGTTTACCCTTACGTACCGTCCAGGATCCAAGAATGGGAAGACGGACGCGCTGTCCCGCCAGCATGACTCCAAGGATGACACCTCCAGTCCCGAGACTATCCTCCCACCCTCCTGTGTGGTTGCCACCCTCACTTGGGAGGTCGAGGCTAAAGTAAAGGGAGCACAGCAGGACGACCCCGACCCGGGCAATGGACCTGGCAATCGCCTGTACGTGCCTGCCTCTGTCAGGTCCCAGGTTCTCCAATGGGGGCATACATCCCGGTTCACCTGCCACCCTGGGAGTGATCGGACCCTGACTCTCCTGAGGAAGCACTTTTGGTGGCGGTCCATGGAGGGGGACACCCGTCCTTATGTCTCAGCTTGTTCCATCTGTGCCCGGGGAAAAGTCTCTCATCGACCACCTGCGGGGCTACTTCGTCCTCTACCTGTCCCTGGTCGACCCTGGTCACACATCGCCTTAGACTTCGTCACCGGTCTACCCCTTTCCTGCGGAAACGCCACAGTCCTCACCGTGGTAGACGGATTCTCTAAGGTGATGCACTTTGTGGCCCTCCCCGAACTCCCTTCCTCTCAGGAAACTGCAGATCTTCTCGTCCGTCATGTCTTCTGCCTCCACGGAATCCCCGCGGACACCGTCTCCGATCGAGGTCCCCAGTTTGTCTCGCAAGTATGGAAGGCCTTTTGCCAAGCCTTGGGTGCATCGGTCAGCCTGTCATCCGGCTTCCACCCCCAGACGGAACGGGCAAACCAAGACCTGGAGCCGACACTTCGTTGCGTAACGGCAACCAACCCATCGACCTGGAGTGACCACCTCCCATGGGTTGAGTACGCCCACAACTCTCTGGTGAGCTCTGCTATTGGGAGGTCTCCGTTCGAGTGCTCCCTTGGGTACCAACCCTCGCTGTTTCCCGCGCAAGAAGAGGAGATTGCAGTAAGGTCAGTTCAGGACCATATTAATCAGTGCCTTAAGATTTGGGAGGAGACGCACACGGCCCTACTCAGATCAACAAATCGAAATAAGAAGACAGCCGACCGACATCGCATCCCGGCGCCGGAGTACCAACCTGGGCAGATGGTCTGGCTGGCCTCCAAGGACATCCCACTCAAGAACGAACATAGAAAATTCACCCCTCGCTTCCTGGGACCATTCAAGGTGGAAAGGGTAATCAGTCCCACAGTCGTCCGCCTAACGCTGCCTAGATCCATGCGCATCCACCCAATCTTTCATGTGTCTCAGTTAAAGCCAGTTTCCATCAGCCCGCTGTGTCCCCCTGCCGAGACTCCCCCACCCACCCGTATCATCGACAACCATCCGGCATACACCGTCCGACGACTACTAGATGTGTGCCATCGGGGCAAGGGTCTCCAATATCTGGTAGACTGGGAAGGGTACGGTCCAGAAGAGCGTTCCTGGGTCCCCTGCTCCTTCATCCTAGACCCTTCCCTCATCCAGGATTTTCATTGGGACCATCTGGACAGGCCGCGAGGATCGCCTGGAGGCTCCCATTGGGGGGGGGGAGGGAGTACTGTCATGGTCCCATCTGGCAATCCCCCACCTTGCCATTTGCCTCAAGATTTGGGCCTCGATCACCTTATTTAGATTCCAATCATCCCAGGTATCACTAACTACACGCACCTGCTTCCCATCAAACGGCAGGATAAGAACCCTGTGACCACAGCAAGAAGCCGCCAGTTCGTTGGCCGACTCTTGTGAGAGTAAACCTTGTTTCCTATTCCTGAGAACTGTTAGTTCTAAGCTTCATATCATCTCCTGGATATCGGCTCCCTGTTCGCGGAGGTGCTATGCCTAACGACTCTGCCTCAGCATCTGTGTCCTGCACTTGGGTTCGTCCCCAGCCACGTCCTTGCAACAAGTGCATAGTTCAGGTGCAGTAAATTCGAGTGCTTGGTTCAGGTGCAGTGGATCTGTGTGTGGTTCATGTGCTGTGGAGAAGCATGTGTGGTTTCAGGGGCAGTGGATAAGAGTGCATGTTTCTGGTGCTGTGAATCAGTGTGTGGTTCATGTGCTGTGGATAATAGTGCATGATTCTGGTGCAGTGGATCAATGTCTGTGGTTCAGGAGCAGTGGATCAGAGTATATGGTTCAGGTACAATCGATAAGAGAGTGTGTTTTAGGTGCATTGGATCAGAGGGGGGTTCTGGTGCAGTGGATCAGAGTGTGTAATTCGGGTGCAGTGGGTCAGTGTGTGGTTCAGGTGCAGTGGATCCAGATGTGTGGATCGTGTGCAGTGGATAAGAGTGCGTGTTTCAAGTGTATTTGTCAGATTGTATGGTCCAGGTGTAGTTGCCCCTCTAAACCTTTCCATTCTTCTGTGCGGAGCTGTCCAAGTGCCTTTTGAATATTGTTAACGTTGTTCACCCCAAACCCACAGAACTAAAGCAGGATCTCCACTCATTGCCACGTCAGTGTCTGTGGGAGATTTCCCAGTGTAAATGAGCTACTGCATTTCCGGAGTCAAGAGGTGACAGCAGCCCTTGCCCTGCCCTCTGGCGTGTCTATCCAGTGGAGATCACCACCTCCTTTCCCACCCCAGACTACTGAGAGGAGGCTGCACAATCATTCAGCTGTATGTCTAGAAGGATCATGGGGCACCAGGAGATACAGACAGGCCCTGCAATGGCAGAGAGATGGCAAATGGCACGTAATGCAGAGAAACGTGAAGTGACATTTACAAAGAAGCAAGAGGAAAAGCAATATAATCTGAATAGCAGCCCTCCACTATCACCCTCTGCCTCCTTGCTGGATGAGATGAGACTCCTTGGGATTATAGTTGCCTTGGGTTGTACTGGTTCAGAAACAGGAGGCAGAGAGGGGATGTAGTGTGAGCGGGTTGTTGGCAGTCAACTGGGAGTCTCATTGTGGGGTATAAATTGATTTATTATTGTCACATGTACCAAATATCACTGTGATGGTTGTACGATCTAGTATGAATTGTTTGGCGACAATAAAGTATAAAGTATAAAGTAGGTGCCACAGCTTGGAAAGGGATCCAGGAATGACTAGGGCAATTTGAGAATGTGGTTAATATGCATTAAAGATCCTGGGCTTTACAATTGTCACTTCATCACACCAGGTCCTGTGGTCTTGGCTGAAGTCATCAGTGAGCAAGCGTCTTACCGTCGGGCAGAGGTATGGGAGCCTTAGATCCCACAGCACAAGACTCGGGAACAGTTATTTCCCTACAACCATCAGACTCCTGAACCAGTGTGGAGAACATCACTCACCACTGCTCCGAACTGGTCTGACGACAGACAGACTCACTTCCAATGATTCTTTGCAACTCATGCGTTATCTTTATCTGCACCGTCTGTCTCTTTTTGCACATTGGTTGTCTGTCAGCCTTTGTCTGTTTGTCATTTTTATAAAATTCCTTTGTATTTCCTTTTTCCCATACGTGCCTGCAAGAAAATGAATCTCAAGGAACTATGTGGTAATATAAACACACGTTGATAATCAATTGACTTTGAACTTAGAGTAAGTCGATAAATTGGTTTATTATTATCACATTGAGGTACAGTGAAAGACAACTTGCATGCTTCCATACAGATCAATTCATTACAGCAGGGCACTGAGGTAGTACAATACCAGAGAGTGCGGTACAGAGAGAGTGCGGTACAGAGAGAGTGCAGTGCAGGTAGACAGTAAGGTGCATGTTCACAAAGAAGTAGACTATAAGGTCAAGAGTCCATCTTATTAGCACTAGGGAACCATTTAATAGTCTGATAACAGTGGGATAGAAGCTGACCTTGAGCCTGGTGGTATGTGGACTCAGGGTTTTGTATCTTTTGCCTGAAGGGAGGGGAAGAAGACAGAATACCCATGGTGGGTGGGGTCTTTGATTATGCTGGCTGCGAGAGGTGTAGACAGGGTCTGTGGAGGGGAGGCTAGTTTTGTGATAATTAGTACCATCAGTCCCACTGACTGTTAGTATAGGCTATTAGGGCAGTAATTAGCCTGTTGGATTGGTCCTGGAGTTGGGGACAAAATGTACGCAGGAAGTTCTCCACATTGTCGAGGAAATGCCAATGCTGTAGATGTTCTGCAACAACTCGGCTGGAGGCGCAGCTGGCTCTAGAGTCTCAGCCCGTGGTCTTCGTCTCCAGCCTGCTCTGAGAGCCCCAGTGACACACAAACTAGCTCCTGAAATGTAGGACCCTCTGAAGAAGGCGGCTGCTCACATCCACTGATCAATTCTGGCAATAAGTTTGCCATGCTGCCCTCTTGTATCGATATGCTCAATCCCTCAGGCTTTGAGAATGCTGGCGTGTAAGTGATCTCATTCTTCTGCGAGTTGTTTAGTGGTTTACCTGTGTAATTCACATTCGCGCAAACAGTCCTACTGCAGTGCAGACTGGATGCACAGATGAGACTGGCAGGTAGGTGGGAAAAGTCTTCATGTTAAACGTTCCCTGCTCTCCTCACTCCCTGACTCCCACCTCTCTCTCTTCAGCTCCCAATTTTCTTAAAAATCCCCTCTCCAAAATCCTTGATGATTCACACCAGTCACAGCCAGGCTGCACCGTGCCACAAAGTTACTGGACACAGATCTGCAGCACAGCCCATATTACGCCACACACTGCCAGTCACACAGGCTGCCAGGAGAGGGCTCCGCACGCACACGCACCACACACCATACACCCAGCATTCAGACACGCAGCTAGCAGTGTGAGAGTGTGTGTACATCAATGTGTGAGTGACAATGTTTATGTATATCAATGTTTGGGAGTTTGTGTGTGCATATATCAATGTGTGTGTGTGTGTGTGTGTGAGCATGTTTATGTATGTGTGAGTGTGTGTATGTGTGTGTGAGTTATTGTGAGTGTGTGTATGTATGAGTGTGTGTGTGCATGTGTGTGTTATCACGTGGGTGTGTGTATGTGTGCTCCTAGCTGGTGTGCTGGCACCCTACATCTCTATAATCGTCCTTGATTACGCTCTGCATCGAGCTACCAAAGATCACGACAAGCTTGGTTTTACCATAAAACCAGGATGAACCAAAAGGGTCAGACCAGTTACACTCACAGATCTTGATTTTGCAGATGACATAGTCCTGCTCTCTGATCAGATGGAGGAAGCACAGCAGCTACTGACAAAAGTGGAACTTGAATGCAATAAAATTGGGCTTCACCTAAACGCTAAAAAGACAGAGTACATGGCGTTTAACTGCGACGAAGGTACTCTCAAGACCATAGAGAATGATACCATTAAGAAAGGCTTTGACTACAAGTACCTTGGGTCAAGAATGATGAGTTCGGAGAAGGACATAAAGATACGGAAGGGGCTGGCGTGAAGGGATATGAACGACATGAAGGAAATCTGGAAGTCGAACCTGACCAGAGGGCTTAAAAAGAGGATTTTCATAGCAGTCACAGAGTCATTCTCACGTACGGATGCCAGACATGGACATTCACCAAGACAATCTGAAAGTCTGCAGATGGTTGCTATACACGAATACTCCAGATAGCTCTTAATGTGAGTTGGCAACAGCACATGACAAACGTCGAGCTCTATAACAACCTACCGATGCTCTCCACTAAAATTGAGGCGAGAAGACTGCAACTAGCGGGGCACTGTCTACGCCACCCCGAGCTACCTGCCAGCCTAGACATCATATGGGAGCCCAAGCACGGGAGGATGAACCCTGGGTGCCCTCCCAAGACTATGGTCAACACGCTCCTAGAAGACAGCGGCGTGGCTAATGTAGATGAACTGAACACACTGATGAGGGAGAGGGAGAAGTGGAGAGTCCGTCATCGTGCCCGATGCCGGCCCCCTAGGCCTGAGTTGACGTAGTAGTAGTGTGTGTGAGTGTGTGAGCATGCAGTTTGTGCATGTGTGAAGAATGTGTGTATGAGGTGACAGTATGCTATACTGCCTGTGGGAACTGTCCAGGCCCATATGCAGGTGGAATATGTCACAGACTGTGAGCAAATTATGTACATTCCATGCTTACGATATGTGCATGCACTGAGGTTTGCTCTCCAGCAGGTACTTTTAATAAAACAAAATATTTAACTCCACCATCAGAACATTCCCATTGATAAATTTCACAAAGTGGTTTAGTTGGTGAGGAAACAGGTCCATTGGCCTTTGAACGGTTCACACATATGCATTTTCCATGACAGTGAAGGAAACCATTCAGCCCATCGAGACTGTGCCAGCTCTCCAAACAATCCCAACAGTCCCATTCCCTCATTGATTTCCTATCCTGTTCTCTTTCACATTCAGATCAAGCGTCCCTATTTTCCTGCCACTCTCTTACTCCAGGGATGATTTACAGCAGCCAAGAACCCACTAAGCCCAAATCCTTGGGATGGGGAAGGAAACCAGGGCACCCGGGAGACTCACTGGGTCACAGGGAGAATGTGCAAACTCCACTCAAGGTCAGGACCGAACCTGGTCGGTGCTGTCCTTGTTCCTATTGGCAGATGCTGATGTCTCCACACCAGGGGAGTGAAACTGGCTGGTTCTCACTGGGCTAACACCGTAATGGTTTGCATCCTGAGCTGCCGATTATGTTGAGTGTGAAACCAGCCTCACTGTCAGTATCCTTGCAATATAATGAACATCTCATTCGTAGCCACACACCGAGGACTGGGTAAATAAAGTGGAGGTCTCACGGGGATTAGAATGCATCGAATGGGCTGACCTTTCTCTCCTGACAAAAGCACGAGTCATTTAACATGTGAGACACTTTAAAACCGTGTTTCTTCAGTTTTAATTTACTGTCACTCTCTAACAAATCTTTCTGCTTCAGAAGGAAAGCTGCTACATTCAACTCTTCACATTAAAGCACTAAAGTGATATTAATGACCATCATGTTAAAGCATCTGCGGCATTAGTGGGACAAGGAAGGAAAGGTTTAATTCAGCACACTGACTAGGGTAGTGAGTCGAATCCTCAGTCCCTCACTGGAGCAAAAGCTATCCCACAGAAGGGAGACTTGCATTTATATAACCTCTTTCACAGTATCTGGAATGCTCAAAGCCCTCACAGACAAATGCACGTACTTTGCAGTGCTGAGAAAGTGTAGCAGCAAATGTGAGCACAAAGGACAATGCGGTAAATGGGTTAATCTGTTAGCCTTCTGACGGGCAAACTCACAGTACTTCCTGATGAGCAAATGCCACTGCGGGACAGATGAGGAGGCCACCAGCGATGACCTTCCTTGTGACAATAGCAGGGAGACTCCTTGCTGATTGGACTTACCCCTTTCTCAAAGATGACCATGATTTCAGTGTCTCCGGCACACCCTCCCTGCCCAAATGCCAGGGGAGAAGCTGTGGATCCTGCAGCATGTTTCGAGTAGTTCAGCCGAGATTTCATTTGCTCAGGAGGGCAGGTGGAAGGCCTTTTAAACCAGTTGCCAGTGAGGGTTGGCGGTGAGACTGGACCAAGGAGCTTGTGGTGGGATGGAGGCAAGGTTACTTAAGGTACGTCAATCACAATCCAGGAATTTTATAGTGCACTCCCCACCCCCCAGTGGGCGCTTCCTTCACTCCTGTTTTGAATAAGTTCCTCCGCTCTTGGCTGTCATTGGGATGGGGCTTTGGGAGTTTGGACATTGGATGGCCCTGACAGTAGTGAAGAACCCATATGTGCAATGGCTGACCTTGAGTAGCTGAGCCACTGACAGTCTCTCCATCCACCTTTGGGTCACTGGTGTCCGTCAGACCTCAGCCCCGCTGTGCCAGTGGAGTGAGCTCGAAACCTGGTGGGGTTTCCTGTCCAGGAATGTCTTGAGCTGGGGGATCATCAGATCCTGGATCTGCAGCTCACTTCGACCGAGCCGGACTTGCTGCAGAAACCAGGATCCCTTTTACATGACCTAATCATGGCAGACCACAGGACAAATGAGGCACTGTGGACACTCTGGAAATTACCAGGCTCTGATGAAACACCACACACACACACAAAATGCTGGAGGAACTCAACAAGTCAGGCAGCATCTGCAAAGAGAAATAAATAGTCAACTTGTCAGGCTGAGTCGCTTCATCAGGCGTGACTTGACTCAAAGTGTTGACTCTTCATTTCCCTCCGGAGAAGCTGCCTAACCTGCTGAATTGCTCTAGCATTTGATGTGTGTTACTCATGATTTCGTAAGACATTGAGGAGACAGCTCCTTGTGGGGTCTGAGAGACTATCAGTGTTGACCTTCCACCATTATTCCGGGCCAGGCTCATCACTGGCCTTCACTGTGAGATGACCCCAGAACGTACATCACAGTAACAACCACTATACTTTCTTGGCCTCACAACAACCTTGGACTCCAGCAACTGGGATCTTTCCGGAGAATCTTTTCTGAAACCTGGTTGAGCTCCATGACATGGTACCAACCCCTTCTTCATCCTTGCTGCAAATCTGCCCCACACTTCACCAACATCAAGTTTTACAAAGCCCAGGCCATCAGCGATTCCTTCACTGCGGTTTAGGAGAGGGTGGGCCTTTTTTTCAAGCCCGTGGAAAGCAGGTGATCTCCTTTTAACGTGCAATGTCACTTTGCTGCCAAGGTACCCAGCAAAACCCGGGGAAATGGAGGGAGGAGACACCCCTTGGTGGAAGACGAAGGTGATCAAAGTATTCCCCTGCTGAGTCTTCGGTGTAGCAGTACAGACTTTGCTCAACAGAACTAAAAAGATTGGAAAATCAAGACCTCAGACGCAGATGAAGCATGGTATGGGAAAGCAGTGAATCAACTTGTGTGATGTAAACTGTCTACGGGCACTGTAAGGAAACCGCCAACTACCTTTGACCAGTGTCCTTTCCCAGAAGAGCCTCCTGAGCACTGGTTCTGTGTTACACTGACACGGGGGCTGTTGGGGAGCCCACCTTATTCACACATCTGACACCAAAGCAAGACCCTCTCTTCTGAGCTCTGTCACAGAAACACACATGGACAGGAGAATTGACTCATACAGTCCTTCCAGGTGAGGCGATACCTCACCTGTGAGTTACCTGGGTCACGTGCTGTACCCTGCATTCCCAGTGCAGCCTCCACCACATCAGTGAGACCCAGCAGAGATTTCTTACGTCATTGACGAGCTTGTCACGGCCAGCACCTTCGCTCTGTCGGCCGCAAGAGGCAGGATCTACTGGTGGCTACCGATTTCAATTTGACTTCCTATTCCCAAAGGAAGAGGTAGAAGCTGTCCTTCCCTGAGGCTGGTGGCATACCCCCCCCCCACAGTACACACACACAGTACACACACACAGTACACCCCCACAGTACACACACACACAGTACCCCCCACAGTACACACACACAGTACACACACACAGTACACACACACAGTACCCCCCCACAGTACACACACACACAGTACCCCCCCACAGTACACACACACAGTACACGCACACACAGTTCACACACACAGTACCCCCCACAGTACACGCACACAGTACACACACACAGTACCCCCCACAGTACACACACACAGTACACACACACACAGTACCCCCCCACAGTACACACAGACAGTACACCCCCACAGTACACACACACAGTACACACACACACAGTACCCCCCCACAGTACACACACACAGTACACGCACACACAGTTCACACACACAGTACCCCCCCACAGTACACGCACACAGTACACACACACAGTACACCCCCACAGTACACACACACAGTACCCCCCTACAGTACACACACACAGTACCCCCCCACAGTACACACACACAGTACACGCACACACAGTTCACACACACAGTACCCCCCCACAGTACACGCACACAGTACACACACACACACAGTACACTCACACACAGTACACACACACAGTACACCCCCACAGTACACACACACAGTACACGCACACAGTACACACACACAGTACACCCCCACAGTACACACACACAGTACCCCCCTACAGTACACACACACAGTACCCCCCACAGTACACACTCACAGTACACGCACACACAGTTCACACACACAGTACCCCCCCACAGTACACGCACACAGTACACACACACACAGTACACGCACACAGTACACACACACAGTACACCCCCACAGTACACACACACAGTACACGCACACAGTACACCCCTACAGTACAGGCACACAGTACACACACACAGTACACGCACACAGTACACACACACAGTACACCCCTACAGTACACGCACACAGTACACACACACAGTACACCCCTACAGTACACACACACAGTACACCCCCACAGTACACACACACAGTACACGCACACAGTACACACACACAGTACACACACACAGTACACCCCCACAGTACACACACACAGTACACACACATAGTACACCCCCACAGTACACACACACAGTACACACACAGTACATGCACACAGTACACACACACAGTACATGCACACAGTACACACACACAGTACACGCACACAGTACATGCACACAGTACACACACACAGTACACGCACACACAGTACACGCACACAATACACGCACACAGGCTGTTAACACCCCCCCACAGTACACGCATACAGACTGACACCCCCCCCCACAGTACACGCACACAGACTGACACACACCCCCCACAGTACACGCACACAGGCTGACACCCCCCCACCACAGTACACGCACACAGACTGACACCCCCCCCCACAGTACACACACACAGGCTGTTAACACCCCCCCACAGTACACGCATACAGTACACACACACAGGCTGTTAACACTCCCCCACAGTACACGCACACAGACTGACACACACCCCCCACAGTACACACACACAGGCTGTTAACACCCCCCACAGTACACGCACACAGTACACACACACAGGCTGTTAACACCCCCCCACAGTACACGCACACAGACTGACACCCCCCCCACAGTACACGCACACAGGCTGTTAACACCCCCCCCACAGTACACGCACACAGACTGACACACACCCCCACAGTACACGCACACAGACTGACACCCCCCCCCCCACAGTACACGCACACAGTACACACACACAGGCTGTTAACACCCCCCACAGTACATGCACACAGTACACACACACAGGCTGTTAACACCCCCCACAGTACACGCATACAGTACACACACACAGGCTGTTAACACCCCCCCCACAGTACACGCACACAGACTGTCACACACCCCCCCACAGTACACACACACAGGCTGTTAACACCCCCCACAGTACACGCACACAGTACACACACACAGGCTGTTAACACCCCCCCACAGTACACGCACACAGACTGACACCCCCCCACAGTACACGCACACAGGCTGTTAACACCCCCCCCCACAGTACACGCACACAGACTGACACACACCCCCACAGTACACGCACACAGACTGACACCCCCCCCACAGTACACGCACACAGGCTGTTAACACCCCCCCACAGTACACGCACACAGACTGACACCCCCCCCCACAGTACACGCTCACAGGCTGTTAACACCCCCCCACAGTACACGCACACAGGCTGTTAACACCCCCCACAGTACACGCACACAGACTGACACACACTGTAGACCCACACACAGTGCACACATACAGACTCTTAACACCCCCCCATAGTACACGCACACACATACTGAACACATAGTGTACATCCACATACAGTCCAACCACATAAACTGTACACACAGAGATAGTACACCCACACAGACTGTACACACACATTACACCTACACAGAGTGTATACACACAGTACACACTCACGCAGACCATACACACACAGAAGATACACACACAGTACTCCCACACACAGACTGTACACACACTGCACACACCCACACAGCCTGTACACACACAGTAAACACCCAAACTGTGCACACAGTACACCCTCACACAGACTGTACACACACAGAGTACACAGACTGTATAGACATAGTACACGCTCACACAGACCGCACACACACACACACACACACACACACACGGTACACATACAGTACTCCCACACACAGACTGTACACACACTGCACACACCCACACAGCCTGTACACACAGTAAACACCCATACAAACTGTACACACAGTACACCCACACAGACTATACACACAGTACACCCTCACACAGACTGTACACACACAGTACACACACGCAGAAGGTATACACACAGTACTTCCACACGCAGAGTGTACACACATACATTGTACACACAGTACCCCCACACAGAGACTGTACACACACAGTACACCCACAGACTGTATACATACAGTAGACATGCAGACTGTACACACACAGTACACACCCATACAAACTATACACACATAGTACATCCACACAGACTGCACACACAGTACACTCTCACACAGACTGTACGCACACAGTACACTAACGCAGACTGAACATACACGGTACTTCCACGCACAGTCTGTATACGCACGCACAGAAAGACCATAAGACTATAGGAGAAGAATTAGGCCATTTGGCCCATCAAGTCTGCTCTGCCGTTCAATCATGGCTGATCCTTTTTTTCCCCTACTCATCCCCACTCCCTGGCCTTCTCCCCGTACCTTTCGATGTTGTGGCCAATCAAGAACCTATCAATCTCCCCCTTAAATACACCCAACGACTTGGCCTCCACAGCCTGTGGTAATAAATTCCACAAATTCACCACTCTTTGCTGAAGAAATTTCTCCACATGGACGCCCCTCTATCCTGAGGTTGTGCCCTCTTGTCCTAGACTCCCCCACCATGGGAAACATCCTTTCCACATCTAATCTGTCTAGGTCTTCCAACATTCGAAAGGTTTCAATGAGATGCCCCCTCATCCTTCTGAATTCCAGCAAGTACAGACCAGCACTATCGAATGTTCCTCTTATGATAACCCTTTCATTCCTGGAATCATCCTTGTGAACCTCCTCTGAATCATCTCCAATGCCAGCACATCTTATCTTAGATGAGGAGCCCAAAACTGTTCAAAAAACTCAAGGTGAGGTCTCGCCAGTGCCTTATGAAGGCTCAGCATCACATTCCTTCTTTTGTACTCTAGACCTCTTGAAGTGAATGCTAACATTGCACTTGCCTTCCTCACCCCGACTCTACCTGCAAGTTAACCTTGAGGGAGTTCTGCACAAGGACTCCCAAGTCCCTTTGCATCTCAGATTTTTGTATTTTTTCCCCGTTTAAAAAATAGTCTGCACATTTACTTATTCTACCAAAGTGTATGATCATACATTTTCCAACATGGTACAAACGTTTGTATTTCATTTGTCACTTTCTTGCCCATTCTCCTAATCTGTCAAAGTCCTTCTGCAGCCTTCCAGTTTCCCCAATACTACCTACCCTTCCACCATTTGTATCATCTGCAAAATTGGCAATGAAGCCATCTATTCCATATGCCATCATCTAAATCATTGATATACAGCATAAAAAGAAGTGGACCCATCACTGACCCCTGCGGAACACCACTAATAACTGGCAACCAACCAGAAAAGGATCCTTTTATTCCCACTCACTGCCTCCTACCAATCAACCAATGCTCTGACCACATTAGTAACTTTCCTGTAATACCATGGGATCTTAACTTGGTAAGTAGCCTCATCTGTGGCACCTTGTCAAAGGCTTTCTGAAAACCAAATATACAACATCCACTGTATACCCTTTATCTATCCAACTTGTAACCTCCTCAAAGAATTCCAACAGGATTGTCAGGCAAAATTTTCCCTGACCATGCTGACTTTGTCCTATCTTGTCCTGTGTCACCAAGTACTCCATTACCTCATCCTTGACAATTGACTCCAACATCTTCCCAACCACTGAGGTCAGGCTAACTGGCCTATCATTTCATTTCTGCTGCCTCCCTCCTTTCTCAAAGAGAGTACACCACACACAGTACACCCACACACAGACTGTACACACGCAATACACCCACACAAGACTGCACCCACACACTGACTGTACACACACACCTACGCCCACACACAAACAGTATACCCACAGTAGACCCACACACAATACACCCAAACACAGACTGTAAACACAAGACACACCCACATGCAGACTGTATATACACAGACTATTCACACACAGCATACCCACAAGCTGACTGTACACACACAGCACACATACACACAGACTGTAAACACACAGTACACCCACTCACAAACTACACACACAGCACGCCCACACACACTGCACACGCACAGTTCAACTGCACATGGACTGGACAGACACATTACACCCACACCCTTGTTCACACACAGTACACCCATACACAAACTAAGCATACACCGTACATCCAGACACAGACTGTACACACACAATACACCCACACAGACTGTACACACACAGTACATCCACACAGACGGTACACACACAGTATACCTACACGAAATGTACACACATAGTATATAATTACACCACTAACTGACTTTATGAGCACATATTATACCCATACACCGACAATACAAAGATAATGTATATCACACATAAATTGCATACACGCATAGTACATCTACACACAGACTGTGGAAATAGACATTATACGTACACATGATTCCAAACACGCAGTACACCCACACATAGTCTGTACAAGTATAGACTTGGTCAACCTTGGGATTGTGGCACTGTGATGTGAGTTAGGTGCTGGCGCTATACATGGTGTAAGCTGGTGAGCCTACGTAAGACAGCCAGTATTTAGAGTCACGGACTAAATTCATTATATCTCGGCTGGTTTTCATTTACATTTAGCATCTAACAATTAACCTGAACAGCTGTGAAGGTGATGGAATGGGCCAGAACACCCAGAGGTCGACTGTGCCAAATTAAATAATCCGATCAGCACTCACAGTTCCATGTGTCAGGAGAAGAGGAGCGTACTTCACTAACAATCAATTACAGAGGCCCGTGTTATTAATTGTGGCCACAGATACCCATTCATTCTGGAATCGCTGGCTGGGAACACACATCAATAAGTTCCAACCGAGGCACCACCAATACAAAGCCCATGCAAATTATGCTTTATTTGTAGAAAGAGCAGGAGTAGGCCATTCGGTCCCTCAAGGCTATCCTGGAACTTTAGACTTTTTTTTTGTTTTTTCATGTTTTTTTTTCATGTTTTGCTCCACCTCCCCACACTAATGCTACATTCCAGATTACATTAAAAAATAATTATTTTTAACTATTTGATGATCATGTAATTCCTTTGGTACTGAAAATCAAAATCAGTTCATTACAGTATTAAGCAGAGAGGTTGCCATGTTCTATAGAAAATAAAACATTGAACAAACAGCACAGTATAAGAACAGACCCTTCAGCCCACAATATTCGTGCTGAACACGATGCTGAATTAAACTAAACCTCATCTGCTTGTTTATGGCCCTTACTCCTCCACTCACTCCATATTCACGCACGTGCCCGTCTAACAGCCCCCTTAACACTACTACCATATCAGCCTCCACCACCACACCTGGCAGGCCATTCCATCCAGCCACCACGCTCTGTGTAAAAAACAGCCCTGCACATTGCCTTTAAATTTTCCCCCTTTCACCTAAAATGCATGTTCTGTGGCATTTGACATAAAGGTTCTTAAGAAGAATTTAATGTCAGAGAAATATTAAATACTGTGAGTAAAGTGGCCCAATAAGAATTTAATTATGAGTCGGACTCTTTTGTCACATTTTCCAACTTGCATACTATAGTTCTGTGGAAGGTGACACGACTCCATGCGATTGGCTCATTGTGTCTGAAGAGGCGACTATGTAGACTCTCACCTAGGCAGCGGTGAATGCCCGGAGCACACTGCCAGAGGGAATAGTCCAAGACACAGTCACTGAAAGCATTTGGTGCCTACAGACGAGCAGCTGATTTACTGAAGTATCGGAAGTGCTGGACCAGTGCTCAGAAAATGGGGTTAATTGAGATGGGTACCCACCGGTCACCATGCACATGATGGGCCAAATGGCCTGTTACCATGCTGTATCACCCTATCACTCCCCTGTCTATTCCCTAGAGACATATCTGTTTCTTGTCTAAGGCTTTCTTCATCCTTATTAACAACAGACATTATAACCTTGATCTCTCCAATGGGTCCAACACAATCCACTGTTGTTAATTCCCAGCACTGATGAATAAATTCTTCCTGGGCTTCCAACCAGGTACAGGTATTGATGATAACCGACATTTTGTTGGCAAACTCTGCCATTTTCATGAAGATGGCGGAGTCTGTTATCAAAACTTTGGTTATAATTGATTCCTGTATCCAGCTGAAAGCCCGAGAAGAGTTTAGCTGACATATATGCCAGGAAAGCACGAGCTCCTTTCTCAGTATTGACTTTCTTCCATTCCATGAATCTGTCATTAGAGTCAATGGTCCCAATCCCGAAGAAACTGATTGCACTCACCCAGAACACATGCCAAGCCCCTGCACCTTCCACCCAGTTAGCTGGTAACCTGCCTTGTCCTCCCATCACTGCCTTCCCTGGGCCATGACGCTCAGAGGGATGCAGCTATAAGACCTAAGAGCAGAGTTAGGGCATTCAGCCTATTCCATCATGGCTGATTTACTATCCCTCTCAACCCCCAATCATATTCTCGTATCTTCTCCCAGAGCTGTGGCTAAAGAAATCTTTTCTCACCTCTGTTCCAAATGGACCCCTCAATACTGAGGCTGTGCCCCCTGGTTCTAGTATAGGAAGCATTCTCTCTACATCCATTCTATACCTTTCACTATCCCATAGGTTTCATTGCGATCTCCCTCATTCCTCTAAACTCCCGCGAATACAGGCCAAGGGCCATCAAACACTGGGAGGCATCGGAGGACGACTTATTCAAGTTCATCTGCGAAAACAGTTCAATTTTTTCTCTTTAATGGCTCTTCTTTCCTTTTCTAGGTGGCTGGGGTTCTGTTGGTGAGTGTGATTTAGAGCTGCACTCAAACCGCGGTTCTTCATGCTGGCGGGTTCCTGCTTCCGGAGCTCACCGAGTGGCCTAGCGTTTTTGATTTTCGAGGAAGTCTGCTGCCAATTCTCGAGTTGGAGAAACTCAAAGTAAAGCGACACTGCAGACTAACATCGCAACGGTGAGCTGATGATGTCCCCTCTCACTGGGTTAGGAGTGATACTCTCTCCCCCTTGTTAGTGAGAGAGAGAGAGCCTTTTGAACTGTTGGAATGAACTGGTTTTCGATGGATTCGAGATCATGGTCTCTCTGGGGGTTTTGTTGTTGCTTGCCTAGCAGTTGGTGGGGGAGGGGAGGGGGAGATGGGAGGGGTGATGCTTTACTGTTGCTCGTGCATGGGAGAGGGTAGGAGCTTTGATGTTCTAACATTCTTCGGTCATTCATTCTTTGGGTTTTTCTTCTGTTTTGTGGATGTCTGTGAAGAGTAAGAGTTTCAGGTTGTATACTGTATACATGCGCTGATCTTAAATGGAACCATTAAAAACTCCTCATATGTTACCCCTTTCCTTCCTGGGATCATTCTCTTGAACTTTCTCTGAACCTTTTCAAATTCTTGCCCATCTTTTCTTAGATAAGTAGCCCAAAACTGCTCACAATACTCCATGTGCAGTCTGACCAATGCGTTGTAAACCCTTCGTATTACATCCTTGCTTTTGTATTCTAGTCCTATTGAAATGAATGTTAACATTGCATTTGCCTTCCTTACCACAAATTCAACCAACAAGTTGACCTTTAGGGAATCCTGCACAAGGACTCCCAAGTGCCTTTTCTCCTAATTTTTTTTATTTTCTCCCCATTTAGAAAATAGTCCACATCTTTATTCCTTGGACCAAAGTGCATGATCACGCACTTCCCTACACTATATTCCATCTGCCACTTCTTTGTCCCCATTCCCCCAATCTTTCCAAGTCTGTCTGTAGACACCCTACTTCCTCAACTCCACCTGCCCTTTCACCTTTCTTGGTATCATCTGAAAACTTGGCACAACGCCATCAATTCCTTCATCAAAATCGTTGACATTTAATGTGAAAAGAAAACACCGAAAGCTGTGGCACACCATTAATCACTGGCAGGCAGCCAGAAAAGGCCCCCTTTGTCCCCACTTTTTGCCTCCTGCCAGTTAGCCAATTTTCTATCCATGATAGTATCTTTCCTGTAATACCACAGACCCTTATATTGTTAAGCAGCCTCATGTGTGGCACCTTGTCAAAGGCCTTCTGAAAATCCAAATATACAACATCCACTGATTCTCCTTTGTCTAACCTGCCTGTTATTTCCTCAAAGAATTCCAACAGGTTTGTCAGGCAAGATTTCCCCTTAAGGAAACCATGTTTACTTTGCCCTATTTTAAAATGTAGCTCCAAGTACTTTGAAACCTCCTCCTTGATAATAGACTCCAACATCTTTCTAACTACTGAAGTCAGGCTAACTGTCTTTCAAGTGATTCTTGAAAGATCATTACTCATGCCTCCACAATCTCTTCTACTACCTCTTTTAGAACCCTGGAGTGTCATCCAGCTGTGTTCAGGTGAGTTATCTACATTCAGAAGCCCCTTCTCCACAGTAATCACAATGATACTCAAATCTGCCGCCTGAAACTCTTGCATTTCTGGCATTTTGCTAATGTCTTCCACAGTGAAGACTGACACAAAATACTTACTCAGTTCATCCGTCATTTCCTTGTCCCCATTTACCACCTCTCCTGTGTCATTTTCCAGTTGTCCAATATATACACTGATCTCTTTTTCACTCTTTATATATCTGAAAAAAATTGTATCCTGTTTTATATTATTGGCTAGCTTAGTTTCACATTTCATCTTTTCTCTCCTTATGGCTTTTTTGGTTGCCTTCTGCTGTTTTTAAAAGCTTCCCAATCCTCTAATTTCCCATTAATTTTTGCTCTGTTATATGCTCTCTTTTGCTTTTATGTTGTCTTTGACTTCCCTTGTCAGCATGGTTGCCTCATCTTCCCTTTAGTATACATCTTCATCTTTGGGATGCGTGTTTCCTGCCCCTTCCAAATTACCCCCAGAAACACCAACCATTGGTGCTCTGTTGTCATCCTTTCCAATCAGCTTTGGCAAACTCCTCTCTGTAATTCCTTTTACTTGACTGTAATAATGATACATTTGACTTTATCTTCTCCCTGAATTGTAGGATAAATCCCATTATGTTATGATCACCGACTCCTAAGTGTTCCTTTACCTTAAGCTCCTCTATCAAACCTGGGTCAAAACATAACACCCAATCCAGAACTGTCATTCCTCTAGTGGGCTCAAGCATCAGCTGTTCTAAAAAGCTATCTCATAGGCACTCTACAAATTCCCTGTCTTGGGATCCAGTGTAAACCTGATTTTCACAATCTACCTGCATATTGAAATCCCCCATGACTATTGTAACATTGCCTTTTTGACATTCATTTTCTATCCCCCATTATAACTTGTAGCCCAAATCCTGGCTGCTGTTTGGACACTTGTATATAACTTCCATCAGGGTCCTTTTACCCTTGGAGTTTCTTAACTCTACGAACAAGGATTCTACATCTTCTGATCCTATGTCACCTCCTTCTAAGGATTTGATTTCAATTTTTACCAACAAAGCCACCCTGTCCCCTTTGCCTACCTGCCTGTCCTATCGATACAATCAGCAAACTTGGATATTAAACTCTCAACTGTGACTCAGAGAGGCCCACAATGTCATACTTGCCAATCTCTAACTGTGGTACAAGATCATCTACCTTATTCTGTATACTGCAGGCATTCAAATATAACCACCTTTTTGATTTTGGCCCCCAGGTACACTTTAATTTATCCCACTGACTACAGTTTTGTCCTACCATCTGCCTGTCCTTCCCCACAGTCTCACTATTCATCTACTTGTATATATCCTCAGCCCTATCACTCCAGTTCCCATCTACCTACACCCTCCCCAACAGGTCCAGCCCAAAAGGTTATTGGTCCCCCTTGGGTTCAGATGTAACCCATCCTTTTTGTACAGGTCATACCTTCCTTTAATGATCCAGAAATCTGAAATCCTGCCTCCTGCACCAGTTCATCTGCCAAATCATCCTATTCTTACCCTCACAACGAGGCAAGGGTATCAATCCAGAGATTACTACCAGGAGGTCCTATTTTTCAGGTTTCTGCCTACCTCTCTATAGTCTCTCTTCAGGACCTCCACCCTTTTCCTACCAATGCCATTGTTACCAAAATGTACCATGGCTTCCAACTGTTTTATTCTCTCTCTTTAGAATGCCATGGATCTGATCTGAGACTCCCCTGACCCTGACACCTGGGAGGCAACATACCATCCAGGCGTCACTTTCATGTCCACAGAATCTGCTTTCTTCTCCTCTTATTATGGAATCTCCTATCGCTACTGCACTCCTCTTCTTCCTCCCACCCTTCCCATCTGAGCCGCAGAGCCACACTCAGTGCCAGAGACCTGTTTGCTGTGATTTCCACCTGGAAGGTCGTCACCCCAACAATATCCAAAGCAATGTACTTATTATTGAGGGGAATAGCTACAGGGGCACTCCTGCACTGGCTGCCTATTCCCTTTTACTCTCCAGACAGTCACCTAGGTATCTGTCTCCTGCAATTTATGAGTGACTACCTCCCTATTGCACCTATCTATCACCTCCTTATTCTCCATGAGCCAAAAGTCATCAAGCTGCAGCTCCAGTTCCTTAACACAGTCTCTAAGGAGCTGCAGTTCAATGCACTTCGTGCAGACTGGGGACTGGGGGTCTCGCAGAGTTCCCACATCTCACACAAAGAATATATCACTGCCTCTGGACCCATTTTCAGCACAGTAGTTACATACTAACAGAAAAAAAAGCACATACTTAGAGCCTCCACCTGTGCCTGTCCAAGCCTGTTGAGCCAAAGCCGGTCCACTCTAACACTGCCTCACTCCAACAATGGCTGCTCCACTTACACCTGTTTTCTTTTGATTAGCCTTGCACTGATTGCAGCCCACTGAAAAGGAACCAAAACGTACCAGAGCTCTTTTTAAACCTCGCCCTGCACCACCAGTGAACAACCTCTCGCGCCGATTGCAGCCTGCAAAAAAAAAGAGCTGAAAATCACCCAAGCTCTTTTGAAACCTCACACTGCATTACCAACAAATGACCTATTGCTTTATCTACAGCCCGCCCCCTCTGAAAAAGCCAGCTTCTCTTTCTGGTTCACTAGAACATAAGCATTAGGAGCAGGAGCCCTCCATCTGTATCTTTGAGTCTACCATTCATTACATAAAATCATTGCTGAAGTCCTATCATCAGTTCCCACTGGAGGATGCCATCTGAGTGTGCTCATTACATCTGTCAGGATGTCCTGCACTCACTTGCGGATGTCCTTTATCCTGGGACCAGACAGCAGAAACACTGTGAGAAAGAGAAGCGAAGTGGTGGCAGGGGAAAGAAAGAAAAAGAGAGAGAGTGGGAGGGAGAGGGAGATGGAGAGGGAGAGGGAGAGAGAAAGGGAGAGGGAGAGGGAGAGGGAGGGTGAGAGGGAAAGGGAGAGAGAGAGGGAGAGAAAGGGGAGAGGGAGAGGGGGAGAGAGGGGGAAGAGGGGGAGGGAGGGAGAGGGAGGGAGAGAGAGAGAGAGGGGGAGATAGAGGGAGAGGGAGAAGGAGAGAGAAAGGGAGGGAGAAGGGAGAGGGAGAGAAAGGGGAGAGGGAGAGGGGAGAGAGGGGGGAGAGGGAGAGGGGGGAGAGGGAGAGGGGAGAGAGAGGGAGAGGGGAGAGGGAGGGAGAGGAGAAAGGGAGAGGGAGAGGGGGAAGGAGAGGGGGAGGGAGAGGGGGAGGGAGGGGGAGGGAGGGGGAGGGAGAGGGAGAGGGGGAAGGAGAGGGGGAGGGAGGGGGAGGGAGGGGGAGGGAGAGAGGAATAGAGGGAATGAAAGAGGACTTCTGATGCTAGAATGGCATTGGTTGTTTCTGAAGGGTTTGTGTTGACTTGTGCTGAGTTTTAATTGGATTTTTTTTCTGCTCCGGTCAGTTTGTATATGAGATAATTGAGTCCAGTCACATCAAGTAAATCACTCTGAGTTTCCAAGGGATTTAATGATACTGGGTCTGGCAAAATAAGAGGAAATGATGCAGTTTAAAGAAATACTCTTCTGCCTCACAAACTTGAATATGAAAAAATGAAAGTCAGCCAATGTGATTTCTGAAGCGATTTAATGAACATGGGTGGGAGCAGTCAGCAGGATCCGTGCCCCAGACGGGCTGGGCTGTGTCAGCAGATGCAGCACAAGTCTCACATTCTGCCTGACCAGCTGCCCTATCACCAGCCAACCCCTACTGCCTGGTTTCAGTCTCGCCTGTCCCACAACAATGCAACAAACATTTGGCCCCATGGACCTACTCCACCATTCATAGCTAGTTCCCTCCTTTCTTGCTGCCATTTAAGGCCCAGACATTGACAATGAGGCAAAATCCTACAAGATCCAGTGGCATCTTCTGATTTTTATGGATGTACTGATTTTAGGATCATTGTCCACACTGGGAATGAGAGCAGCCTTTGTTAAAGATCCCCTTTGTTAACTGCCCTTGTGTAAGTGGGTGGTAGAGTTGGAATTTGCCTATTATTATCATACGTTCTGAGGTACAGTGAGACGTTTTTGTTTTGTGCCCTCCAGGCAGATCACTCCATACATAAGTACATACAGGTGGTAAAAAGAAAACACACAAATACACTGTTACAGTTACAGAGAAAGCATAGGGGCCACAACAATGTAGATTGGGAGATCAAGAATTCATCCTTTAGTGCTGAGTCTGATAACAGTGAGCTAGAAGCTGCCCTTGGTCCTGCTGGTACATGGCAGAGTTAATGGGAGGACAGGGGATAATAAGTGGGGCAATGGCTGGCATGAACTCGATGGGCCAAATGGCTTCTTCCTCTGCTGTAAGCAAATATACAAAGTGAACGATGAGATTCAGCCAGTTCCTGAATCTCTGGTACAACTGCTGCGTGCCTGTGGTCTACACCGCTACAGTCCTAGGGACGCAGGTAAAGACAGAGGACCAGAGGAGGGGCAGCTGTTGTCAGGATCCCTCCATGACCCTGGGGGGGGGGGGCGGGGGAAAGCAGCTTTAACTCAGATGTTCTGCTTCTGCAGCAGCATGTGGCCTTGCCCCCCCCCATGGATACCTGCCACCCCTGAGGGGCCGCTACACCCACTCCTAGCCAGAGTTACTATCATGCCACCCCCACACTCCCCAGCCAGCCAGTTAAACACAGAGTTCACGGTAGTGACTAGGGGTGGGGATGGTCACACAAACCCGCTGCATCAGCATCCCCCTCACTCTCCCTTCCCTCCACCTGCCCCCACCCTTGCCCTCTGCTGGACCTCTAGTATCTTGTTCCCAGCTGTGATTCTCCCTCCCGGGGACAGCTCGTTCTCCACAACATCGGGACCTTAAAGTGGAAGTAGATAGGTTCTCCATTAGTGAAGTTCTCAAAGTGTATGGAGAAGGCAGGAGAATGGGATTGAAAGGGAATTATAAGGGGATCAAGCAGTGGAGCAGACTTGAAGGGACGAGTGGTCTAATTCTGCTCCTTGTCATAGAACGTAGAACAATACAGCACAGCACAGACCCTTCAGTCCGCATTGTTATGCTGGCCTATTTCAAGTTTAATCAATCGCTTCCATCATTGACTTCCATTTTTCTATCATCCCTGTGTCTACATAAGAGCCTCTTAAATGTCCCTTGTGTCTTAAATGTTTTTAGCTGAAGGAATTGTAGAGGAATTAGTAATGACCTTTCAAGAATCACTAGATTCTGGAAGGGTTCCAGAGGACTGGAAAATTGCATCTGTCATTCCACTCTTTAAGAAGGGAAGGTGACAGAAGAAAGGAAATTATAGGACAGTAGCCTTACTTCAGTGGTTGGGAAGATGTTGGCATCCATTATTAAGGATGAGGTTTCAGGGAACTTGGAGGCATATGCTAAAGTAGGCCAAAGTCAGCATGGTTTCCTTAAAGGGAAATCTTGCCTGACAGAGCTGTTGGAATTCTCTGAGGATATAACAGGCAAGATAGACAAACGAGAGTCAGTGGACGTTGGTTACTTGGATTTTCATAGAAATATAGAAAACCTACAGCACAATACAGGCTCTTCGGCCCACAAAGCTGTGCCAAACATGTCCTAGCCTTAGAAATACCTAGGCTTACTCATAGCCCTCTATTTTTCTAAGCTCCATATATCCATCCAGGAGTCTCTTAAAAGACCTTATCATTTCCACCTCCGCCACCGCCGCCAGCAGCCTATTCCACACATTCACCACTCTCTGCGTAAAAAACTTACCCCTGACACCTCCTCTGTACCTACTTCCAAACACCTTAAAACTGTGCCCTCTCGTGGTAGACACTTCAGCCCTGGGAAAAAGCCTCTGACTATCCACACGATCAATGCCTCTCATTATCTTGTACACCTCATATCAGGTCACCTCTCATTCTCCGTCGCTCCAAAGAAAAAGGCCGAGTTCACTCAACCTGTTTTCATAAGGCATGCTCTCTAATCCAGGCAACACCCTTGTCAATCTACTCTGCTTTGAAGGCCTTTGACAAGGTGCCATATGTGAGGCTGGATTAACAAAATAAGAGCCCATGGAAAGATACTAGCATGGATAGAAGATTGACTTACTGGCAGGAGGCAAAGAGTGGGAATAAAGGGGGTCTTTTCTGATTGGCTGCCGGTGATTAATGGTGTGCTGCAGGGGTTGGTGTTGGGACCGTTTCTTTCATATCATATGTGAATAATTTGGGTGATAGAATTGATGGCTTTGTGGCCAAGTTTTCGGATGAGATGAAGATAGGCGGAAGAGCAAGTAGTGCTGAGGAAGCAGGGGGTCTGCAGAAGGAATTTGACAGATTAGGGGAATGGGCAAAGAAGTGGCAGATGGAATATGGTGTAGGGAATGTGGTCAAGTGTTTTTGCAGAAAGAATAAAGCTGTGGACTATTTTCAAAATGGAAAGAATATTCAAAAATCAGAGGTGCAAAGGGACTTGTCTTTGTGCAGGATCCCCTAAAGGTTAACTTGCAGGTTGGGTCAGTGGTGAGGAAGGCAAGTGCAATGTTAGCATTCATTTCTAAAGAACAAGAATACAAAAGTAAGGATGAAATGCTGAGGCTTTATAAGGTATTGGTCAGCCACATTTGGAGTACTGTCAGTAGTTCTGCGCCCCTTGTCTAAAAAAAATGTGCTGGCATTGGAGAGGGCCCAGAGGAGTTCATGAGAATGATCCCAGGAAAGAAAGGGTTAACATAAGAGGAGTGTTTGATGGCGCTGGGCGTGTACTCGCTGGAGTTTAGAAAAATGAGGGGGTTCTCATTGAAACCTATTGAACATTGAAAGGCCCAGATAGAATGAATGTAGGGAGGATGTTTCCTATGGGTGACTCTAGGACAAGAGGACACAGCCTCAGGCTAAAGGGGCGTCAATTTAGAGCTGTGATGTGGAGGATTCTCTTTAGCTGGCGTGTAGTGAATCTGTGGAATTTATTGCCACAGGTGGCTGTGGAGGCCAAATCTCAGAGTGTATTTTTAAGCGGAGGTTAATAGGTTCTTGACTAAACAGGGTATCAAAGGTTATAGGAAGTACTCAGGAGAGTGGGGTTGTGAGGGATAATAAATCATCTTTGATGGAATGGTGAGCAGACTTGATGGGCTGAATGGCCTAATTTTGGTCCTATGCCTTATGATCTTAGGGTCCAGTGTATCTGCCTCTACCACTTCTCCATAGTGGGTTCCACGCACCCATCATTCTGCGTTCAAAAAATCTACCTCAGATATTTCATCTGATCACGTAAGAATTATGCCCTCTCATATTACCTATTTCTGCTCTGGGAAAAAGTGTCTGGCTGTCCACTCTATCTATGTCGCTTATCATATTATGCACCTCTGTCAAGTCACCTCTCATTCTCCTTTGCTCCAACGGGAAAATCCCGAGTTCACTCAGCCTATCCATAAGACATGCTCTCTAATCCAGTTAGCATCCTGGTAAATCTCCTCTGCATCCTCTCTAAAGGTGCCATAACCTTCTTATAATGAGATGACCAGAACTAAACTCAGTTGACGTGTGGACTAACCAGAGTTTTATCGAGCTGCAATAACACTTTGTGGCCTCTTGAATGCAATCCCTTAATTAATGAAGGCCAACACACCATATCCCTTCTTAACCACCCAATCAATGTCTATGGTCTCCTGGTGTAACGCCCTCCAGCACTACCACCCCACCGCCCCTCCGCAGTGTGCTGGTCCTAAGTGAGAAGAAAGGAATGCCAGGCACTGTACCACCGGGTGTCTCCACACAGAACTGTGCAAACAAACACACTCTGCACTGCTGTCGAGCTGCTAACTGGGTGAGAGGTCCCCAGGCACCCTCAGTAATAAAGCATGAGTGGCAGGTTAGGTCACGGGTTTAACAAATAACCGGCAGTTGCGTGTTAACTGGCGGCAGTTCCCCACATATAAATCCACATCAACACCATGCCTGACGTCTGCCCTCGATTATCCGAGCGCACGTCCGCCAAACGAAACAGACACTGGTATTGGGGGCCACACTAACATCCCCATGTGTCTTGGGGGCGTTGTTTAGGACGCTACAATCCAACAGTCAAAGAGAAGACTGGAGTGTAGAGCTAATAAATTGGTCGGGTAAATCTGCCTCACCTCTGTGTCCCGGATCAGTGGAAACATTTGATGTCTGATTGAATTAGAATCAGTGTGAAAGACAAGGCTTAAACTAATGGAAAAGAGCTCGGACAAGCAATAGTACTGATTGGACTGATATAATTAGAATATTATTCACTGAGTTATTAACTAGAAGGAAAATGAATGACCCATTGTGACTGAAAGAAGTGGTTCCAAATACAGCCAAAGGCACTGAGATCAGCATTTTATTTGCTTACAGAATGCTGGGCTAAACACTTTGCAATGAATTCTTCATCCTTTCTATTCTCCCAATTTCAGTGATGATAATGAACGGTATAAACTACACACCAGCTGACCGTTAATGAGACAGCTCTTTTACTTGCCCTATATAGACTAATTCACGCCTTCACAGCTTCCTAACAATCTGAAAGATTTACTTTTCAGATGGTTATGGGTCAGTTAGAGACAGGGGGGAGAGAGAGAGATAGAGAGAGAGAGATAGAGCAAGAGAGAGAGACAGACAGACAGAGAGAGACAGAGAGAGAGAGGGAAAGGCTTACATCCAGTTGGTCAGTTAGAAAGAGAGAATGGGGGAGAGATAAAGGGAGAGGGAAGATAGAGGGAAGGATTTTCTTTTCAGATAGTTGACTGGGTTAGAGAGAGAGAGAGTGTGACTGTGAGTGAGCAAGAGGAGGGGGTGAAAGACTTACATTTCAGATGGTTGTACGGGTTTGTTAGACATAGTGACAGTGAATGAGGGAGAGAAAGATTTATATTTTAAATGGCTGAATGGTTTAGAGAGAGTGAGTGATCGAAGGGGGAAAGAGTGAGATTTACATTTTAAATTTTAGTTTTACATTTCAGTTGCTTGATGAGAGAGAGAGAGGGGTGAGGAGGTGAGAGGGTGCGAGGGAGTGAGGGAGAGAGGGAGGAAGGGGGGGAGAGAGATGGATGAATTTGAAGGCTAGAGCTGGGCCCTTGTTAGGTGGGGACATAATCCAGTGACTGGAAGTCTGATTATGGAGAATGGTAATCAGATGCCTCTAAGACCAGAACAAGACATCCAGCACTTGTAAACCAAGAGTTCACTGGATGCCAAAGATCCGGAAACCTTCGAGTTTGCTGGAATAGGTAGAAGAGGTGCAGACTGGTCCAGGCTCTCTGAAGCTGTGTGCGAGACCTGGGTGTCTTCAAGAAGAAATTCCACTCCTCTCCTCCAGGGCTGCTGAAGAGAGCTTGTGGAGGGGAACAATGCCAACCTTAGCTCCCTGGACAAGACAGCAGCGGTGACAGAATTGTCATAATTTCACCAGATCTGTCAGGGTTAGAATCCAGCCCCACTCTCCTGAATCACTGTAAGTCTGTTGCACACTCATGTTCTTCACATCTGACATTGTGCACACCAGCAATTCCACGAGAAGAGGCCCACACTAAACGTGCACGCTTCCCGGGGAAGTTGTCACAAGCTGTGCTCAGAGTCTGGGATAGGATGGGGTTGAGCTGCTGATCTGTCTTCTCCCAACAGGCAGGAGACAGCTGAGGAGGTAAAGGCTGATATTGGAGGAGCTTCCCACCTTAGTAATGACCTGAGGTGTCAGTGAACGGGGGAGAGGGGGCAGTGAGACAGGGGTAGAGATCAATGTGACAGAGGTAGTGGAAACGATTAATGGGGACAGAGGCAGTGATCCATGGGACGGGGGCAGGGATCAATGGGACAGGGGTCAGGGATCAATGGGACAGGGCAACAGTGATCAATGGAACATGGGCATTGATACAGGCTGATGGTCAGGGGCAGTGGTACAGGGAGCAGTGAGACAGGGGCAGAGATCAACGCGACAGAGGTAGTGGGAAACGTTGCAAGGGGTAATGGGCAATGATCCATGGGACAGGGCACAGTGATCAATGAAACAGGGGCAGATGGTCAGGGGCAATAGGACCAATGGAACAGGGACAGACAGTCGGGGGCAGTAGGACAGGGGGCACTGACCAATGGAACAGGGAACAGTGAGACTGGGAGTAGTTAGTCAGGGGCAGTGATCAATGGAACAGGGGCAGCAGGACAGGGGACAGTGACCAATGGAACAGGGCACAGTGAGACTGGGGGTAGTTGGTCAGGGGCAGCAGGACAGGGGGCAGTGACCAATGGAACAGGGGACAGTGAGACTGGAGGTAGTTGGTCAGGGGCAGCAGGACAGGGAGCAGTGACCAATGGAACAGGGGACAGTGAGACTGGGGGTAGTTGGTCAGGAGCAGCAAGACAGGGGGCAGTGACCAATGGAACAGGGGACAGTAAGACTGGGGGTAGTTGGTCAGGGGCATGCAGGACAGAGGGCAGTGACCAATGGAGGGTGTGAGAGTGGAGGGGTTCAGAGGAGGGTGTGAGAGTGGAGGGGTTCAGAGGAGGGTGTGAGAGTGGAGGGGTTCAGAGGAGAGTGGGAGAGAGTGGAGGGGTTCAGAGGAGGGTGTGAGAGTGGAGAGGTTCAGAGGAGGGTGTGAGAGTGGAGGGGTTCAGAGGAGGGTGAGAGAGTGGAGGGGTTCAGAGGAAGGTGAGAGAGTGGAGGGATTCAGAGGAGGGTGTGAGAGTGGAGGGGTTCAGAGGAGGGTGAGAGAGTGGAGGGGTTCAGAGGAAGGTGGGAGAGTGGAGGGATTTAGAGGGAGGTGAGAGAGTGGAGGGGTTCAGAGGAGAGTGGGAGAGAGAGAAGGGGTTCAGAGGAGAGTGGGAGAGAGAGAAGGGGTTCAGAGGAGAGTGGAAGAGAGTGGAGGGGTTCAGAGGAGAGTGGGAGAGAGTGGAGGGGTTCAGAGGAGAGTGGAAGTGAGTGAAGGGGTTCAGAGGAGAGTGGGAGAGAGTGAAGGGGTTCAGAGGAGAGTGAAGGGGTTCAGAGGAGAGTGGGAGAGAGTGAAGGGGTTCAGAGGAAGGTGAGAGAGTGAAGGGGTTCAGAGGAGGGTGTGAGAGTGGAGGGATTCAGAGGAAGGTGAGAGAGTGGAGTTCAGAGGGATGTGAGAGAGTGAAGGGGTTCAGAGGGAGGTGAGAGAGTGAAGGGGTTCAGAGGAAGGTGAGAGAGTGAAGGGGTTCAGAGGAGGGTGTGAGAGTGGAGAGGTTCAGAGGAGGGTGAGAGAGTGGAGGGGTTCAGAGGAGAGTGGGAGAGAGTGAAGGGGTTCAGAGGAAGGTGAGAGAGTGAAGGGGTTCAGAGGAGGGTGTGAGAGTGGAGGGATTCAGAGGAAGGTGAGAGAGTGGAGTTCAGAGGGATGTGAGAGAGTGAAGGGGTTCAGAGGGAGGTGAGAGAGTGAAGGGGTTCAGAGGAGAGTGGGAGAGAGTGAAGGGGTTCAGAGGAAGGTGAGAGAGTGAAGGGGTTCAGAGGAGGGTGTGAGAGTGGAGGGATTCAGAGGAAGGTGAGAGAGTGGAGTTCAGAGGGATGTGAGAGAGTGAAGGGGTTCAGAGGGAGGTGAGAGAGTGAAGGGGTTCAGAGGAAGGTGAGAGAGTGAAGGGGTTCAGAGGAGGGTGTGAGAGTGGAGAGGTTCAGAGGAGGGTGAGAGAGTGGAGGGGTTCAGAGGAGAGTGTGAGAGTGGAGGGGTTCAGAGGAGAGTAGGAGAGAGTGGAGGGGTTCAGATTAGATTGGCATAGAGTGGAGGGGTTCAGAGGTGAAGGGAATGGAGCAGAGGGATGTAGAGAGGAATGGAGGGATGTGGAAGAATGTCGAGAGGTGTGATGGGGAGTTCATTTTAAACTGAGAAATGTAATTTCCTGTTGCAGATGGCGGAGAGTGTCTGGAGTTCTCTCCCCCACCCTCAGAATTGTGGAAAATAGCTGATTAGAAAGTGGGGTTTAGCATTTTTGCGAGGTCAGGTGATTGAGGACTCAGAGGAGGAGTTGTGTCTCGGGGTATAGCAGCCATTGCTGAGATTCTGAATGGCTGCTCCATCCCTTGACCAAAAACACACCCAAATTTCTAGAGGTACCGTGGGGAGCATTCTGACTAGCTGCATCACCGTCTGGTAAGGGGGGGTGGGGGGGGGGGGTGCTACTGCACAGATCGAAAGAAGCTGCCAGAAGCTGTGAACTTCGTCAGCTCCATCATGGGAACTAGCCTCTGTAGTATCCAGGACATTTTCAAGGGGCTTCTTCCCCTCTGCCATCTGATTTCTGAATGGACATTGAACCCATTAACCATTGTGCTGCTGCCGCAAAGAGGACAAATTTCTCGACATATTGCTGTGATATTGAACCTGTTTCTGATTCTCCTGATCCAGTTCAAGCACCGTCCTGTGCCCCTCACGTATCACAGTCTGGCCTCTGCCTCTGGAGCAGACCGGGAACAGGGCAGTTTGTCCAAGGTGGTGCGAGCCGTGGAGTTTTGGGATAGATTATCATTTCACTGATGTGGGCCCCTTGGAATTATAGAGCATTTTATAAATTGTCATTAGTTCTGCCAGGCCTGGTTCACAGGCAGGTGTTGGGTCCACACAGCTAAGCAATTTACCGAGGTATTTGTTATATTCACTTTGAGTTAGCAGTGCGGAAGGAGGGCACTCGGCCCTTCAAGGAGGCTGCAGATCTCTACCACTGGGAGATTACAAACTCAGTGACCTGAGTCAGACTGGGCAGTGGAATAGGGGACAGTGGAACAGGGAGTAGTGGCACAGGGGGTTAATGGAACAGGGAGTAGTGGGACAGAGGGTAGTGGAACAAGGAGTCATGGGACAAGGAGTCCTGGGAAAGGGAGTAGTGGGACAGAGGGTTAGTGGGACAGGCAGTAAGGGGACAGGGAGTAGTGGGACAGGCAGTAGTGGAATAGAGAGTGGTGGGACAGGCAGTAGTGGGACAGGGGGTTAGTGGGGCAGGGGGTTAATGGAACTGAGGCTTCGTGGGACAGAGGGCAGTGGGACAGGGAGTAGTGGGACAGGGAGTGGTGGGACAGGGTGTTGTGGGACAGGGGGTTAGTAAGGCAGGGAGTAGTAGGACAGAGGGTAGTGGGACAAGGAGTTATGGTACATGGAGTGGTGAGACAAGGAGTCGTGGGACAGGGGTTTCATGGAACAGGGGTTTAGTTGGAAATGGGGAAATGCAGATGGAATGCAGGGGTCAGAAATCTGAATCATAATGCTGGAAACAAGCAGGAGCTCAAGTCCCACACCACCAGTCTGCACACCCCTAACCATCTCCCCACACCCCCCCCACCACCCCAATCCATCTCAGTATAACAACATCATGACCTTTTTGTAATACAATAGATTTTTTGTTCTAATTATGTTCTTCTTGCATAATTTATGTTTAAATTATGTTTTCCTTAATGTTGCACATCTGATGTTATGTGCAGGGATGCTGCTACAAGTGAAGTTTCCATTGCACTTGTGAATACGACAATGAACCCTACACCTGCGCCTGTCCGGCAGCAATTGTGGTGAGAGAGGTAGAGTTAACGTTTCAGCTCAGGGAGTTTTCTTTACAATTTGGTCAGACCCAGTCCTGATGAATAGTCTCTGATCTGAAGCTTCAGGCCTGTTTCTGTCTCCACAGACGCTGCCTGGTCTGCTGTGTGATTCCAGCCTTTGGCATTTTGTGCATTACAGAGGCAACTTCATGTCCTCTGCCAAATGTCCTTCCTTCAAACTCATGGCATCCCTGACTGCCAGAGGGAGCCGTTCTTTTGGATTCTGGCCTGGTCCTATACAGAATGCTGCAGAGCACTCTCAGCAAGAGCGGGTACCTGCAGAAAGCAGAGGAGTGTGTACAGCACATGAAAGGCTGGTGTAGAAGGCTCAGTGGAAGCAGTTGATTGGGGCTGACAGATTTAGAGCATTGCAATGATCCTGCAAAACACATTAAAAATAGGATCGTTGACAGCGGTGCTGATGCCTGTCTCTCAAGGCTGCGGAAGACTCTCATTTACATAACGCTGGAGACCTTGTTTCTCCCTTACCGTTGCACAGTATATTAGTCAAAATCAGAATTAAGCAAACAGAAGCACAAATATCCATCAGCTCGGAGACACCTTTCTCCAGGATTGTGGTAAATTGCAGCATATCAGGGGCTGATCCTGTCAGGTCCCTCTCAAAAGCACTTCCGGACACTTCACTCATGCCCACATCTTGAGAATTGATTGGCTTTTCGTGGAGACTGTGTTCAGGTGAAGTGTGCAGCCTGTCCAATCCTCTGTCACAATGCAACCGGGTCTCGAATTTGCAGCTCTGGGGTTTTACATCGCCGACTGTGCTTCAAGTTGCAAAACAGGGCCTTTTACACGGCACAGACTGTCATGCCCAGTGGCTCACGGGAATCAAAGTGAGGGGGGACGTCGAGGATTTTCTGCTCGGGATTAAGTTAAGGATGCATCATCCCTGACTGAGATTGGGGGTGAGGTGCCTCCTTGCGGCACTGCAGTCCTTCTGGAGGAGGTGGTCCTATGAGGCTGCGGGTGGGGGGGGGAGCAGTTCCAGGGTTCCAGCAATATATTTCCAAGACAGGGTGGAGTGTGGCTTCGAGGGGAACCAGCAGGTGGTGGTGCTCCCCTGCACCTGTGCTGTTTGTCCTTTTTGAGAGGTGGTGTCAGTGTAGCCTGGGTGAATATCTGTAATGCATTTGTAGATGGCACATGTTGCAGATCAGAGTGGGGAGGGAATAGCGATTAGAGTAGCTGATGGGGTGCTAATCAAGCTGTCTGCAAAGCCTAGGGCGGTGAAGAGCTTTTTGCGGGTTGTGGGACCTGCGCACCTGACCCCTGCCTTGTGAAAGGTGAGAAAATGTTGCTGTACCTTCTAGAAGAACCCCTGGCCTCTGACCTGCTCTTGTAGCAACAGTATTAATTGGTTGGTGCAGATGAGGTTCCAGTCAACGGCATTGGAATTCTGGAGCTGTACAGCACAGAAACAGGCCCTTTGGCTGACTATAGCTATGCTGACCATTGTGCCTATCTATAGTAATCTCAGTTGCCTGCATTAATCCCACATTCCTCCACTACCAGCTCATTCACATATCTGCTCTGATGCATCTTCAATGTTACTGTTCCTGCCTTCGCCACCTCTCTAACAGCTCATTCCAGAAACCAGCTATTCTTTTTCTGAAAAAAATTACTCTTCAGATCCCTTTTAAAGCATCTCCACCTGACCTTAAGCCTATGTCCTCTTGTTTTATACAGACACCCTGACATTATGTAACAGGCACTGTATCTAGCCATATATCTATAGCTCTCATAATTTTAGATACCGCTATCTTCTCACCTCTTAGCTTCAATCATTCCAAAGATTCCCAGTCTCTTCTGATAACTCAACCTCACAGTTCACAGTAACATCCATGTGAACATTTACTGCATCCTTCCTAGCTTAATAATGTCATTCCTTTCGTGTGGTGAGAAGAACTGCACACAATACTCCAAATGCGGCCCAACCAATGTTTTTCACAATTGTAACATAAAATGCCAACTACTATAATTAGTGCCCTGGCTGAAGAAAGCAAGTGTGTCATATGCTTTCTTTGTTACCCTATCTACCTGTGGTTACATTCTTGGGGAACTACAATATATATTTGTACTGTAAGGGCTTTCTAGTGAACAACAGCCCCCCCACCCCCCAGGGTCCTGCCATTCACTATATTTGTCAGGGCCTGGTTTAACTTACCAAAATACAACACTTTTCACTTGTACGAGATAAATTCCATCTGCTATTCCTCTGCCCACTTTCCCAGGTGTAACCTCAGACAATCTTCTTCATTGTCCACCACTCCACTAATTTTGACATTGTTGGCACTGATGGAAACTCTACGATGATACTGCCACTGAATGTCACAGTGACAGGGTTAAACTCTCTTCCATTGGAAATGGCCATTGCCTGGAACTTTTGTCGCACAAATGTTACTTGCAACTTCTCAAGATGTTCTAGGGAAGAGGGTGGGATTGGAGGGAGGGAGTGGGGGAAGAAGAGAGAGTGCGAATTGGAAGGAATGAGAGTATGGATTGGGGAGAGAGTGTGGGGAGTGTGGAGAGTTTGCAGAGTGAGATTTGGGTGAAGAGTGGGCATGGGATAGGAGAGAGGGTGGGAGGTGTGGAGGAGTGGGAGTTGGGGGAAAGTGTGGGGTTGTAGGGATTGGCAGGAGAGTGAGCGTGAATAGAAAGAGTGAGGATGGGGAGAGCATGGGGTTGGGTAAAGAGAATGGGGAAGGTCAGAAGGTGAAGGGGCAGTGAGTGATGGTGAGTTCTAGACAGGCAAAGACTCTTCAGGGAGAGGGTGTATCATTCTCTTGCCATTGCACAGCCAATGATTATTTGCTTCTACAGTTCAGTGGCCGATGAGGCCAATGTGGGAACTGTAGAATCTTCTAAAAGTAGGGAGAGGGGTGAAGGGGTGTGAATGAGTAGTTGGGGAGTGGTATGTTCCTGATGCATAACCTTAAGGTCCTCACTCCTTACATTGACAAGACATTCTTTGCAGTTACTGAGATGTTATCTATTTTCATAGAGACTTTCAGAACACCTTTGAAGCTTTTGACCTGCCTGATTATTTGTTGGTGTAATAGAACTTATAATAGATAGTCAGCTTCAGAAGTCTAATGTTGGGGTGTAAAACTGGATGAGTGTGCTGGGGATATTGACCTTGGGGAGAATGCTGACATTAGTTTCCTTGTCCTTCCAGTGAACCTGGAGGATTGTTAAATCTTTCCTATATTTTGAGCTGCCTTTGCCTCAGGCAGGTACAGGAGGGCTAACTGGAGACCAGGACCTTTGTGCCAGGCTTGAAGGTTTGACCTTCAACCACCCACACCTCCAACTCCTTTCCTCAGATGACCGTGCTGGTTCACTGCAGGGGACTGGGAACGGATTCATTAATGTTTGATTGACAGTTGGTCCAAGATATGAGAAGTGGCTCAGGTTTAAATCCAAGTTTATCGTCATGAACATACACATGCAGGGTATAAATGCCATGAAAATTAGCTTTATGCGGCAGCAGCAGAGTACATTACAAACATGACAAAACTAAACTACATATACCTAAGATAACAAAAAATATACAAAACTTACACATACATGAAAATATACAAAATGACTTTAGTTAAAGCAAGTCCAAGATAGAATTCAGATTTTTCAAGAACCAGGTGACAGTGTCAAACCTTGAGGTGAGGGTCTTCAGTCTCCTATACCTCCTGCCAGATGGCAGCATCAAGAAATGGGCATGGCCCGGATGGTGGGGTCTTTAATATTGGATGTCACTTTCCTGATGGAGAGAGCCAGGGTATTGCCATGAACCTATGTTGTCAACGGTTGATTGAGGACCTTTGATCTACAGATGTCAACAGGGAGGTCCATTTGCTCGTATGTTTCAGTGTACAGGTTAACAATGACTTGGACTTCAGTTCCCATTGGTTGGGGTTGACAGGTTGCCCAGGTGGTACTGGGAAGTAACATCTCCATGGGCTTCTTGGGACCTTCAGTACTGATTTCTTCAAAGCAGCCATTCTGTGGAGACAGGGAGAATAGAAGTGATTAGACACTGGTCAGTCCAGGAGACGTCCTTGTCAATGGTGTAGCCCAGTGCTTTAGAATGTAAAGCATGTCTGCTTAACTACATATGAGCCCGTGCGTATGTACATGCTGCTGAGTGTGCCCCAATGCAGTTTATGCCCAGTACACTACAGTTAACTGCGTGATCCAGTGTGATTGTGACCAGTGAATGCTGTAGTGCAATAATAGATTGCAATCTTTCCCCAGTGCCACGTGTGCATTGTGAGCTTCAGTGTTTAAAAAACGCAGAAGTGCAGTCGAACGCTTAGTGCCACTCCACCATGGAGTTCAGTGCCTCAGTAAGCATTGTGCTATGAGCGGTACGCAGCTCAGCACTCTCAAATGCAATGTGTAAATGGCAGAAAGCAGAGTGGACCCCACTGTGGTGGACTTCACTGTGTACTTTCACATCCCTTCAGATCAGAGTAGCAATAGATTAAAATGCAAACTGAGTTCATGAGAAAACATTCCGATGTGTTGTCAGAGAATTATTGACATTGTTCCCAACATGACCTAATGTATCCGCAATGTTCCATTTGATGCTAGACAACATCTTTATTCCTTGGAGTGTTGGAGATTGAAGGTGACCTTACAGAGGGGCATCGTTAGAGTAAACATGCAGTTCTTTTTTCCAGGGAAATGTCACAAAAAACTAGAGGGTGCAGGTTTAAGGTTTAAAGTGAGAAGTGCAACTACTTTCACACACAGAGAGGGGGTCAGGTATGTGGAATAAACTGCTATTGGAAAAGGCTGAGGCAGGTAAAATACAACATTTAAAGGGCAGTTGGATAGATACACTGAAAGGCTTAAGGGATATGAGCCAAATTAGGGAAAATGAGACTCAATAGACATCTTTAATATCATGGATGAGTTGGGTTGTAGGTCTTGTTTCCTTGCTGTGTTACTTTATCACTCTGACTCTCTATCCTGACTGTCCCATGATCTAAATTTAAGTTCAGGGGTGACCGCGCCTTTACTGTTGTAGCCCCTAGACTGTGGAACAGCATTCCCCTCCCTATCAGATCTGCCCCCTCCATTGACTCTTTTAAGTCCAGGCTCAAAACTTACCTTTATCCATTAGCGTTTGAATCTTCCTGATGTGGCTGATTTTTGGCTTGTGTTTAGGCTCATGTGTTGTTTATTTTGTGCCTATAAGCTGTGTGCCTTTTTTTTTATATCCGTGTTTCTTGTATTTGTGATTCTAGCTACCTGTTATGGATTGTACAGCACTTTGGTCAACATGGGTTGTTTTTAAATGTGCTTTATAAATAAATTTGACTTGACTTGACTCTAAGTCATGGTCCTTTCCTCACAGCCATGAGGAACATAACTTTATTCACAGACTGTTGGCAGCAAACTTTCTTTAACTTCAACACAGCTGAGAGTTATAATAAAATTTCGATAATATACAACCTGATTGTTCAGAATCCTGATGGTTCTGCATCAGGTAGCAGGTAATATTTGCCATATTTACCATTAATTCCAGGCCCCAGTTCCTGCTCCCTATCAACTCCAGGCCCTGGTTCCTGTTCCCCATCAACTCCAGGCCCTGGTTACTGTTCCCCATCAACTCCAGACCCTGGTTCCTGTTCCCCATCAACTCCAGACCCTGGTTCCTGCTCCCCATCAACTCCAGGCCCTGGTTCCTGCTCCCCATCAACTCCAGACCCTGGTTCCTGTTCCCCATCAACTCCAGACCCTGGTTCCTGTTCCCCATCAACTCCAGGCCCTGGTTGCTGTTTCCCATCACTCCAGGCCCCGGTTCCTGTTCCCCATCAACTCCAGGCCCTGGTTCCTGTTCCCCATCAACTCCAGGTCCTGGTTCCTGTTCCCCATCAACTCCAGGCCCTGGTTCCTGTTCCCCATCAACTCCAGGCCCCGGTTCCTGCTTCCCATCAACTCCAGGCCCTGTTCCTGCTCCCCATCAACTCCAGGCCCCGGTTCCTGCTCCCCATCAACTCCAGGCCCCGGTTCCTGTTCCCCATCAACTCCAGGCCCCGGTTCCTGTTCCCCATCAACTCCAGGCCCTGGTTGCTGTTTCCCATCACTCCAGGCCCCGGTTCCTGTTCCCCATCAACTCCAGGCCCCGGTTCCTGTTCCCCATCAACTCCAGGTCCTGGTTCCTGTTCCCCATCAACTCCAGGCCCCGGTTCCTGTTCCCCATCAACTCCAGGCCCCGGTTCCTGCTCCCCATCAACTCCAGGCCCCGGTTCCTGCTTCCCATCAACCCCAGGCCCCGGTTCCTGTTCCCCATCAACTCCAGGCCCCGGTTCCTGTTCCCCATCAACTCCAGGCCCTGGTTCCTGCTCCCCATCAACTCCAGGCCCCGGATCCTGCTCCCCATCAACTCCAGGCCCCGGTTCCTGCTCCCCATCAACTCCAGGCCCCGGTTCCTGTTCCCCATCAACTCCAGGCCCTGGTTCCTGCTCCCCATCAACTCCAGGCCCCGGTTCCTGTTCCCCATCAACTCCAGACCCGGGTTCCTGTTCCCCATCAACTCCAGGCCCCGGTTCCTGTTCCCCATCAACTCCAGGCCCCGGTTCCTGCTCCCCATCAACTCCAGGCCCCGGTTCCTGTTCCCCATCAACTCCAGGCCCTGGTTCCTGTTCCCCATCAACTCCAGGCCCCGGTTCCTGCTCCCCATCAACTCCAGGCCCCGGTTCCTGTTCCCCATCAACTCCAGGCCCCGGTTCCTGTTCCCCATCAACTCCAGGCCCTGGTTCCTGCTCCCCATCAACTCCAGGCCCCGGTTCCTGCTCCCCATCAACTCCAGGCCCCGGTTCCTGCTCCCCATCAACTCCAGGCCCCAGTTCCTGTTCCCCATCAACTCCAGGCCCTGGTTCCTGTTCCCCATCAACTCCAGGCCCTGGTTCCTGCTCCCCATCAACTCCAGGCCCTGGTTCCTGTTCCCCATCAACTCCAGGCCCTGGTTCCTGCTCCCCATCAACTCCAGACCCCGGTTCCTGCTCCCCATCAACTCCAGGCCCCGGTTCCTGCTCCCCATCAACCTCAGGCCCCGGTTCCTGTTCCCCATCAACTCCAGACCCTGGTTCCTGTTCCACATCAACTCCAGACCCTGGTTCCTGTTTCCCATCAACTCCAGGCCCCGGTTCCTGTTTCCCATCAACTCCAGACCCTGGTTCCTGTTCCCCATAAACTCCAGGCCCTGGTTCCTGTTTCCCATCAACTCCAGGTCCTGGTTCCTGTTCCCCATCAACTCCAGGCCCCGGTTCCTGCTCCCCATCAACTCCAGGTCCTGGTTCCTGTTCCCCATCAACTCCAGACCCAGGTTCCTGCTCCCCATCAACTCCAGGCCCCGGTTCCTGTTCCCCATCAACTCCAGACCCTGGTTCCTGTTCCCCATCAACTCCAGACCCTGGTTCCTGTTTCCCATCAACTCCAGGCCCTGGTTCCTGCTCCCCATCAACTCCAGGCCCTGGTTCCTGCTCTGCATCAACTCCAGACCCTGGTTCCTGTTCCCCATCAACTCCAGGCCCTGGTTCCTGCTCCCCATCAACTCCAGGCCCCGGTTCCTGCTCCCCATCAACTCCAGGCCCTGGTTCCTGCTCCCCATCAACTCCAGGCCCCGGTTCCTGCTCCCCATCAACTCCAGGCCCCGGTTCCTGCTCCCCATCAACTCCAGGTCCTGGTTCCTGCTCCCCATCAACTCCAGGCCCCGGTTCCTGTTCCCCATCAACTCCAGACCCCGGTTCCTGCTCCCCATCAACTCCAGGCCCCGGTTCCTGCTCCCCATCAACTCCAGGCCCCGGTTCCTGTTCCCCATCAACTCCAGGCCCCGGTTCCTGCTCCCCATCAACTCCAGACCCCGCTTCCTGCTCCCCATCAACTCCAGGCCCCGGTTCCTGTTCCCCATCAACTCCAGGCCCTGGTTCCTGCTTCCCACTTCCCATCAACTCCAGGCCCTGTTCCTGCTCCCCATCAACTCCAGGCCCCGGTTCCTGCTCCCCATCAACTCCAGGCCCCGGTTCCTGCTCCCCATCAACTCCAGGCCCCGGTTCCTGTTCCCCATCAACTCCAGGCCCTGGTTCCTGTTTCCCATCAACTCCAGGCCCTGGTTCCTGCTCCCCATCAACTCCAGGTCCCGGTTCCTGTTCCCCATCAACTCCAGGCCCTGGTTCCTGTTTCCCATCAACTCCAGGCCCCGGTTCCTGTTCCCCATCAACTCCAGGCCCTGTTCCTGCTCCCCATCAACCCCATAAAATTTAGAGCTGATGTTTGGCTCCATTTCACTGATTAAAGCATCCTTTTATCGCCTGTTAAGGTGACGAGGAAGATTGAGACATCAAAGTGAATGCGGAAGGCAAGGGTTCAGCACCAAATGCCTTCCTTTTGATCGCTGCTGGTGAAGGAGTCGGTGAGCGGCCTATCACTGTGGCAGGTGGGTAGGCCTCTGTGCTCGTGTGGTGTCTCCCCTTCTCAGTGACGAAGGAAGATGTTACCGTGGTTCTGCGTTATGGATTGTACTACTGCGTTTCTGAACCGTGGACTTTTTCAGATGATATATTTTTAGATTCTGTATTTTTTGCCCAATCCTCTCCATTTTGTTTTGTGAAGGGAGCAGTTTAGGGGTATTATGTTCTTCTTGTGTTCTATTTGTTTTTTTGTGCGGGGAAGTGAGGTTTGGGGGTTGATGTTCTTGTTATGTTTTGTGTGAGGGAAGAGGGGTTTGGGGTTCGATGTTGCTGCATTTTGTGCGGGGAGGGTGGTTTGGGGTCGATATTGCGTTTTGTGAGGGATGAGGGGGATTTGCGGGTTGATGATTGGAATGCCGTTCCTTTTGTGCGGGGAGTGGGTTTGCTGTTTCTCTCTGAATGACCTCCGTGTTCTTTCTTTATTCATGACCTGGAGAAGATGAATCTCGGAGTTGTGTATGGACAAACACTCCAATAATAAATGGACCTTTGAACCCTGTCTATGCCTCTCATAACTTCAAATTTACTCTGTTATATTGAAAATCTGTGAATTAAAAGTAGGTTAGGGTTTTAACAGTAACACAAGAATGACCATCAGTTTCATCAATTATTCTTCATCACACCACAGAATGGATCCAGATTCATTTGGAAATTGTTCTTTAACTATTAGCTATAAACGAGCGTGAGCAGACACACAACCCCTCCACCATCTCAGCAACATCCAGGGTCACAGCAGTCTCCAGTCAACTCTTACTTCTCTCTCACAGCTCCTGATATGCTCTCTTCTGCACTGGGGAGTCACACTATAGGGAACAGGCCCTTCAGCCCACCAGATCTGTGTTGACAATCAAATACCCATTTACCTTCATCCTAGATTTATTGTCAATGGGTATTAGCGGGGTCTGCCCAAGCCGATTGCCAGCCACCTCCCCCCGCCCCACTTCTGGGGTTATGTCCATGCCCTTGTGTCCCTGAAGAAGGAGCACGTGGGGTTCATGGTAGAATAGAGATTTCCAGGATTATAGTCATAGTGATACTTTATTGATCCCGGGGCAAATTGGTTTTCGTTACAGTTGCACCATAAATAATTAAATAGTAATAAAACCATAAATAGCTAAATAGTAATATGTAAATTATGCCAGGGAATAAGTCCATGACCAGCCTATTGTCTCAGGGTGTCTGACCCTCCAAGGGATGAGTTGTAAAGTTTGATGGCCACAGGCAGGAATGACTTCCTATGACACTCAGTGTTGCATCTCAGTGGAATGAGTCTCTGGCTGAATGTACTCCTGTGCCCAACCAGTACATTATGTAGTGGATGGGAGACATTGTCCAAGATGGCATGCAACTTGGACAGCATCCTCTTTTCAGACACCACCGTCAGAGAGTCCAGTTCCATCCCCACAACATCACTGGCCTTACGAATGAGTTTGTTGATTCTGTTGGTGTCTGCCACCCTCAGCCTGCTGCCCCAGCACACAACAGCAAACATAATCACACTGGCCAACACAGACTCGTAGAACATCCTCAGCATCGTCCGGCAGATGTTAAAGGACCTCAGTCTCCTCAGGAAATAGACCCTTCTTGTAGACAGCCTCAGTGTTCTTTGACCAGTCCAGTTTATTGTCAATTCATATCCCCAGGTATTTGTAATCCTCCACCATGTCCACACTGACCCCCTGGATGGAAACAGGGGTCATCGGTACCTTAGCTCTCCTCAGGTCTACCACCAGCTCCTTAGTCTTTTTCACATTAAGCTGCAGATAATTCTGCTCACACCATGTGACAAAGTTTCCTACCATAGCCCTGTACTCAGCCTCATCTCCCTTGCTGATGCATCCAACTATGACAGAGTCATCAGGAAACTTCTGAAGATGACAAGACTCTGTGCAGTAGTTGAAGTCCGAGGTGTAAATGGTGAAGAGAAAGGGAGACAAGACAGTCCCCTGTGGAGCCCCAGTGCTGCTGATCACTCTGTCGGACACACAGTGTTGCAAGCACATGTACTGTGGTCTGCCAGTCAGGTAATCAAGAATCCATGACACCAGGAAAGCATCCACCTGCATCGCTGTCAGCTTCTCCCCCAGCAGAGCAGAGCGGATGGTGTTGAATGCACTGGAGAAGTCAAAAAACATGACTTATTGGATTATTATTGGATACCTCAGAGTTTTGAGTGCATTCTGGATAGTGATGGTCATGTTATAATTTGAAACTGTAATAAATTGAAACTGTAGGAAATGTGTATCATGAAGCATTGCAATAGTGTTCCTGTCATACTGTAATCACTGAATGAACCATATTTAGAAAAGGAAATAAAATCCTCAATTTATACCATTTTTATTTTTCTCATTTTCCCATCGACCTCCCCCAGATTCTAATGGTGATTTACACAGTAGTGGCAACGATAACCATCTCACATGCCTTTGGGACGTGGAAGGAAATAAGGGGGAAGACAACTCAGTTAGAAGGAGAATGTATCAGCTCCATAACTCCAGAGGTCAGGACTAAACCTGGGTCTTTGGAACTGTGATCACTGACACCGGGTCACATTGCATTAGCTCCTTTTGGACACTTTCAGTGACTCTTACAAGCAGGACTCAGAGCTCTCTCTTGCTCCAGCTCTCTAGTTCTGTCCCACCTTCATCTTCAACCAGTGAAGCTCCAGAATGAACACACCATTGATGTTCACAGGTTCAGAGACTCAGTGCGGAATGGTAAAGAATCACAACCATAAGGGCTGCTCATGTTATTTTTGTTCAGATGACAGTGAACTCTCAATTTTGACCCAGATCTGTGCAGGTGGAGAGACCCCACACAGTCACAGCCCACCAGTCCAGGGGCTGTGCCTGGTGACCCACAGGCAAATGGTGTGGGGAACAGGAAAGGGTTTACATATCCAGTCTGACCGAGTATGCAGGCAACAAAATCAGTTATCCCTGTCCTGGGAAGTGTATTGCCCTGAGATTCAGGGTAAAATTTCAACACCTTTCTTACACTCCCACATACCGTATGGGCATACGTTTGATGACCGGACAGCCCCAGGTTTCTCTCCAGACAAATTCCTCCTCTGCGGCTGGATCCCTTGCCCTCAGGGTGTACTAGACTTTCCAGCATTAACTTGTCAGCCCCTCTCAGGACTGAGTGTCCCTCCCTTTTCAGAAATCCAGTGAGTTTAGACCATCATAGCACAGCTACCTCATTCTACCATGCGAGTCCACACTGGACTGACTCTAAGACCAGTCTCCTTTCAGTGAGGGGACCACACACCCAGACACAATGCTCCAGATGTCACCTCTCCAAAGCCTGGAGAAACTCAGCGAGTCTTCCTCACTTTTAAGCTTCAACTTCTTCAATGAACATAATTGGTGGTTATACGTTTATTTATTGTTTCTTATGCACAATGCACCAAGCTCTCCATACACCAAGACTTACTAACAATTATGCTGTCTATCTACCCCTCCCACCAAAGGGAATATGCCTCATCCGTCATTGGCGACATCGGTAAGTGCGTAGGCAATGTTGGTACCTCGAGAAAGGTTATCTCCGCTGCTCAGTCAAGGCCCTGAATGAGAGCTGAACACTCCCTGGGATGCTGCCTTCAAGTCTGGTGACAAAACAGCTCTCAGAGCAACCAGAAGACATCCCATCTTAGGCATCAAGAGGGATGAGAATACCTACGCTCAAAAACTTCAGGAATACCTGCCCAATAATGAATCCCGGTGTACGTGGCTGGGTATCAACGGCATTACTGATTACTCAAGGAAAAACAGCTTTGCGCCTCCCTCCCTGATGCTCCAGACAACTATTATGCCCACTTTGAGGCATGCAACACAAAGCTACCCCCTCCCAGGTGAGCAGTCACTGCCTGTAACAGCAGCAGACATGAGAGGGACTCTGCAGAGAGTCAACCCCTGTAAGACAACGGCCCAGGCCGACTACTCAAGGAGTATGCACACCCCCTGACGTCTTCATGGACATCTTCAACAATTCACTCATTCTGGCTGCTTCAAATCAGCCTCCATCATTCCTGTATCAAAGAATTCTACACCTTCAGAACTAAACAACTAACACCCAATGGCACTGGCACCAATCATTAAGAAGGGTTTTGAACGGCTGATAATGGCACATATCAAAAACTCCATTCCTGCCACATTGGACACTTATCAGCAGAACAGCTCTGTGAGAGATGTCATAGCATTTGTTACGTACCTGGCCCTGACACATCTAGAAACCAAGGACACTTATGTCAGAATGCTGCTTCTGGATTTCAATTCAACATTCAACACTACTGCCCCACAGACTTTGGTGAACAAACTCCTGCTCCTCAGCCTAAATAAATCACTGTGTAACTGGGTGTTGGACTTCTTGACCAACAGACCTCAGGTGGTCAGGATGCACAACGGCTTTGCCGTCCCCGTCATCCTGAACACAGATGCCCCTAAGGGCTGTACGCTGAGCTCATTGCTGTGTGCTCTACTCACACATGACTACACGGACAAACACCCCATCACATTGTCAAGTTCGCCGATGACACGACGGTGGTGGGGCTCATCACCAGCAATGACGGCCTACAGAGAGAAGGTGGAAGAGCTCGTGGCCTAGTGCCAGGCAAATAACCTCTTCCTCAATGTCAACAAGACAAAGGAGATGGTTATCAACTTCAGAAGGACTCACACCACTCACAACTGTCTTTACATCAGCAGCACGGCAGTGGGAACTGTAGTTTCAAACTCCTGGGAGTAAACATCTTGCACAACCTCTCATGGTCTAAGAACATATAATACAATCAGGAAAGCTCACCAACGTCTCTACTTTCTGAGGAGGCTGAAGACTGCTGGGCTATGTACATCTATATTCACAATAGACAGCTTCCTAACAAGCTGCAGCACTGCTTGGTACAGAAGCTGCACTCCAACTTATAGGAAGGCCCTACAATGGGTAGCCCAGGTTGCCCAGTGCTGGGAAAGGGACAATAACATCATGAGGGATTCCACCTACCCCTGTTCATGGACTGTTTGTCCCACTCCCATCAAGGAAGAGGCTACGTAACATCCATGCCAGGACCACCAGACTCAAAAAGTTACTTTCCCCAAGCCATCAGGCTGATCAACACCTCCGCCACTAACACACTCCTCCACACCCCAAACCATCATCATCTTAATAACCTTATGTACAGACACTCCTGGGCCTAGCATCACTTTATGGACATACCATCAATTTATGTATATAACCTATCTTACGTATGTATATTTATTGTTCTTTTAATTATTATTGTGTTCTTATCTCATTATGGGTTTTTTGTGCTGCATCAGATCCGGAGTAACAAATATTTTGGTCTCCTTTACACTTGTGTAATGGAAATTACATTAAACCATTTGAATCTTGAACCTTGAAAACTGGAAGTGACTAACACTGCACCTTCACACGTGGCTGATCTCCTTACCTACTCACTCACTTCCCCACATGACTCATTGTATTAGACTAGGGGATATAGCCACAAGATTTGGAATAGATTTAGGATGGGGATGAGAAGAAACTGCTTTTCCCAGAGAGTAGTGAATCTGTGAAATTCTTGGTCTAAGGAAACAGTAGAGGCTACTCATTAAATATATTTAAGAAACAGAAAGATTTTGTATTGCAGGGGATTTAAGGTTATGGGTAAAGGCAGGTAGCTGGAACCAAGAACAAGGTCATATCAGCTATGATCTTATTGAATGGTGAAGTAGGTTCTATGGGCCTGATGGCTATCTGCTGTTCCTATTTCGTGTGTTCTTGCATTCCGTGCAGTTCATTCAGCTCTGTAACATCTGACTTGTGTTGACTTTCCATCAAATCGTGAATAAAACCTGTGAATATCGGAGAGCTCCATACTGAAACTGGGGGGTGGGGGGCACTCCACCGACCCACACTCCTTCTGCCAGGGGACATGACTACCCCACCTAAGGGGCACACCTCTCTTTTGACTTGAACTGCTAAGCTCCTACTCCTTGAATGTCATAGCATCTCCATCTCAGATTCCAATTTGACAACTTGAGCCAAAGCTTCTTGAGATTAGGCATGCAAATCAGAGTGGTTGCTAGGTGACCTGATCTCCAGCAATGCTACAGGCTTTGGTTTTCACCCTGCCATCCCTATGAAATTGTAATTTATATATTTGTTAGCTATAGTTTCTGCTGACCGATGAAGATTTTCAAGAAGATAGTTTATCCATTCATAGCTTTTTCTCTCTTTTACTTAATCTAACTTTAAGGGTAGTCAGTATGTGTTAGTTAAGGGCAGGTCACATTTGACTAGCCAGATCGAATTTTTTGAGGAGATAAGAAGGTGATGAGGGTAATGTAGCATATGTGGATTTTAGCAAGGCATCTGACAAGGTGCCAAGTGGTAGGCTAGTCAATAAACCAAATGTAAGTGTCAATGGGACCCAAGGGAAAGTGGCAAATTGGTTCAGTGAAAAGATGCAACTGGGAGGCTGTTGCCAATGGAGTTTGTAGATGATACAAAAACTATCTGTGTAGTTGACAGTGGGGAAAAAAGTTTTAGAATGCAAGGGGAAGAGCAGGATAGAATATGAAATTTCATCTAGAAAGGTCATGCACAAGGAGGTTGGTCACTGAAAGAGAATGTACAAGAAAGGGGAGAATACTGATTAGTGTGGAGGAAGACAGGGACTTTGCAGCTTACAGTGCATCTACATAGGTCCTCACATGAAGCATCAGTTAGGACATATCATGGATATGGATATGTTTGAGTGGCATTTGGACGGATATGGTCCGAGTACAGGTAGATGAGATTAGGCAGAAAGAGCAAGTTGACATGGACTAGATGGGTCGAAGGGCCTATTTCCTTCCTGTTTCCTTGTCTCCATGATACGTCATATAGGGTCGATAAGACAGTTCTCTTTCTTAGCTGAGACACTAGAAGGTTATACTTGTTATATGTATGTAATGCCCTGTTTAAGATTTCCACTGCCACTGTTGTGGGGTATTTCATTTCGTAGTTCTCTGTAAAAGCAGCGTGTCCTGCTGGTAGAATGTTTTGCTTTTGGCTAAAGATAAGTCACTATGATGTTCAACTTAGGAATGTTGTGTCAGCCAATCAGGATGGTGGAATTGGGAGGTTCTACAGAGAGCTGGGCAGAGGGAGGTTTGTGACGAACACTAGTGAGGTTCATGGTCTTTCGGCAGGAGATGCAGAGAAGAGAAGATCGGGAGAGATGGCAGTAGGATTCGATCTGATGGAAAGACGGAAAGATCAAGATGGGAAGCTCTACTGGTAATTGGTGATGAGAATTCAGCGCCATGAGTAACGATTATATGCAGCTTTTGGAAGACACAAGCTCCAATGATCATATGCACATTTAGACTTGTTTAACTGCAATGGTCCTTTTTATTATTTTTTCTTTCTTTCCTTTCTCTTAATAACTATTTGATGATGCTGAAATTACTAAGTATACTTTCTTTATAATTTTATGCAGTTATAATGTTATTTTTTTAATGACCGATAATTGTGTACGGTAAGTATTTACATAGCATTCGCTCAATTGAGGTTCCATTAACCAGAACATACCAACTTTCCTGTTTGGTTGAACCCCAGATCATACCAACTCTAGACATATGTTGTTTGTGAAAGGGGGCCTCCCCACTGCTGAGTCACGTGGCTGTTCGCAGAGGTAGCTATCGAGCTAAGTTTGCATACGAACCTGGTGAGGGGGTTACACATGTACATAACACTAGTTAGACACATCTTTAGCACTGCAAACAGGTCTAGTCACAACATTACTGCACTGGAGAAGTGCAGAGGAGATTGCAATGAATCTGCCAATATAGGACATTATAGCAGTGACAGGAAATTGAGAGGATGGCATTATTTCATTTACAAGAGAGGAGACTGAACTGAGATGAATAAAATTGTGTGAGTCAGAATAAAGAAATTAGGAAAGTCCTAATTTCCTGAACAGGAGAATCAAAGCCATGGGCAGAGATTTACAATGTTTTGGTACTAGGCAGACTAAATGTGCACTCACTCGTTGTCAAAATTGGAATAAGAGCAGAGAAGAAATATTTATTCATTCAGAGAACAGTGCGGTTTGGAACTCATTGCTTGAAAGGGTGCTGGAGACAGAAGACTGCATCACATTCGTACAGAGCTGGGATGTATACTTGAAGATCTGTGGTCTGGAGGGCTGAGGACTCAAAATGGGGGTGGGAGCTCATTCTCAACGAGCACAGAAATAGGTCCTTCAGCCCACCATATCCATACCCATCTCTTAACCTCTCCACCTTGATCCCAATTGCCAGTGTCAGGCCCATATCTTGGCATGCCTTGCAAAGTACCAGCTGAAGTGTCTCTTAAAATGTAGTGATTGTATCTAATTCCTCCTCCTCCTCCTCTAGAAGCTCATCCAGATATCAAACATTCTCTGTGTAAAAAACGTTACCCTTTGTGGATTACATTCTGCTTATTTGATTGTGATGCTACTGCAAGTACTTTTTTCATTGCACCTGTGCATACAGGTACCTGTCAATAAGACAGTGAGCTCAGCTTCGACTCCTTAAAAGTTATTCCTCTCAACACAAACTACTGTATGCCTTCTTGATTTTGAAATACTAGTCTGTGGAAGGCTCTTTTTCAAAAAAAAAGGACAGACTTGTTCTAGGCACAAGACAAAGTTTTCAATACTTTACTTTCAAACAGCCTTGCCTTCCCTTCCACCAATCACTCTCCATTTCAAATGTCAGTCTATGAACCAGCAAAAGCTATTTACTTTTGTAAACTGTTAAGTGACACCAAGTGTCTGATTAGCAACAATTATCAATGAATTCAATAAAAATCACCTAGAGATAATTAGCTAATTAACTGCAAAATGCCCCTAACAGGCAGAATATAAACTAGATTTAACCTTAATGAGACTAGGGTTAAATGTTCAAGATTGGATTCTTACTGCAACCACACTGACAATGCCAAAACCATCCTGTGACCAGGCCCACATCATACCAACAGTGCCAGGGTAACCGGCTGGGATTCTTTGGGACAAAGGGGATGAGGGAATTCAATGTGTACAAGATCACAGGAGATCTGAACAGGGTGCATAGTGAAAAACTATTCCCCTCCAGATGAGAGGACAGTGGCTGGGGCACAGCTTTAGCAGGGGGAAGTGGGGAGAAGGGAGAGGGAGAGGGGAGGGGAGGGGGTGGGGGAGAGGGGAGGGGGGTGGGGGAGAGGGAGAGGGGTGGGGGATAGGGATGAATGGTCTCCTTCTGTGTCAAAAACCTCAGACAATATACATTCACAGTGACAAGATGCCCCAGGAACACACATTCACACTGTGAAAACACATCCTAACCATAAACGTTCATTACTAAGAAACTCACTGACAGCACACATTCTTAGTGTCAAAATATCCCCTGACAATTCCATTCAAAATGCCTGACAATATATGCTAACAATGCCAATAATAATAACATTACACTGACAATAAATATTCAGAACTGGAAACGTTCTAGATACACATTCAGTGTCAAAACACCACTGCCCAACAAACCTTCATAGTATAGATACACCCAAAACATATTCACCTTGGCACTACTAATACAAATTCTTAGTGCGGAAACAGCCTGTCAATACGCATTGTCAGTCAAACACCCACCAAAGGCATGCAAAGACTCAAGGTATCCAGAAACACCTAACCACACACTGACAGAACATGATTTAACCCCCGGGCTAAACGCATCCACAGTGTTGCAACACTCACACATCACAATTTAAGGGGTCAATACAACCCCTGAACACACACATTGTCAGAGTCAAAACACTCACAGCGGTCACAGTGTCCCAACAACACATATTGTTGGTTTTGAAACATTTACCACATTAAATCACCCTGCTTGGACCGAATCGGGTTTATCATCGTGAGATTTATTGTTTTGTGGCTGCGGTGGTGTGCGAGACTTAAAAATTATTGTAAGTTACATTAAAAAATAAAAGGTGCAGGAGAGGAGTAGTGAGGTAGTGTTCATAGACACTGTAGATGTGTTTAGCCCAGGGGTTTTATTATGCTCTGTGAGTATGTAATTGGGTGTTTTTGGATACCCTGACTGCATGCCTTGGTGACTATTCAGAAACCTGATGACAGAGGGGAAGCAGGTGTTCCTGGAACATTGAGTGTGAGTCTTCAGGCTCCCTGATGGTAATATCAAGAAGAGGGCATGCCCCAGATGGTGAGAATCCGCAATGATGGATGCCACCTTCTTGAAGCATTGCCTTTTGAAGACGTCCTTAACGATGGAGAGGCTTGATGAAGCTGGCTGGGTCTGCAGCCTCTTTCAATCCAATACATTGGAGCCTCCAAGCAGTCAAATCTGCTAGAGTCTTTGGTGACGTACCAAATCTGCACAAACTCCTAAAGAAGTATAGCAGCTGGTTGCCTTCTTTGTGATTGTATCAATATGTTGGGCCCAGTATAGGTCCTCTGAGGTGTTGATGCCAAAGACCTTGAAGCTGCTCACACTTTCTCTTTCATATGACTTGACACGCAGTTCCAAATTACTACATAAACAAGTTAGATTCACAGTCAGCACCTGTCCCCAACATATATTCACTGTAAACCAATATGTATCCACAGTAACAGAGCTTTGCCTGACAACAATGCATGCCCCAAAAAACACATTCACGGTTTCAGAATAACACCTTTAAACCCAAAACACCCCTGACAGCCCAGTCATAGCATCACATTATTCTCTGAAAGTTGCATTCACAGTTTGGAAACATGCCCTGACCACACACTTAGTCTGCGTGAAAGCAGCCCCTAATAATGCACATTGGCAGTATTAAAGTAGCTCCTGACAACACACATTTCCACATCAAAACACCCCACCATCAGCACAGATCCATAGGGTCAAACGTCATGGTGACAAAACAACTTCAGTGTAAAAACAGTCTGTGTCAACACATGCCTACAGATTCAAAATACCCACTGACAACACACATTCACAGGGTCAAAACCCTTCCAGATGAATGAAATTCACAGTGCCAAAACAGTCATTAACTATAGACATTCAGTGTCAACACAGCCTGACAACACTCATTGACAGGGATGAAACAACTCCTTCCAACACAGCGTCAAAATAACCACCATCAACAGTCACTCAATGTCAAAGTTCCCAGTAACAACGTGTTGTTCACAAAGTCAAAACAACCGCTAACAACATACTTCCAATTTGTCTTAAACCCTTCTGATTAACAGCATTAAAACACATTCAAAGCCCCAAAACAGCCCTTAATGCGCATTCGCTGTTTAATTACACACCTTAGCAACACCCATTCACCATATCAAAATACCCCCAGACAACAGACATCCTGTGTCAAAGAGCTCTTTGAGGATGGGTTGTTCACATTGTCAAAAAAAACAGCGAATAATTCCATATTAACACCTATCAATCAGTGCCGTTCTCACTGTCATTACACTCCCCAAGCATAGCTATGGTCAAACCCCTCCTGATGATAAACATTTAGTGCCTAAACAGAGCAGTTAGCATATTCTCGTCACCAAAACTCAGTCATAAACAGCTCTTGACAACCACACTTACAAATCAAGACATGTCTCACCGACAGAAATTCTCAATGTCAAAACACAGCAAGACAACACTCACAGGGTCAGATCACCCCCTGACAACAGAGTGACACAATTAAAACACCTAATGTACAGAATGAGATCGGTTGCGCGGCGAGTGGAGGGCTCTCTCGTGGGCGCGGGCTTTGGAGTGCGCCTGTTTTTCGTCTTCTCTCACGGTGCACACGACTCAGTAAACACATTTAATCCTTCCGCTCCGTTGTCGTTCTTGCTCCACGCGTACGTTAACAGTTGGTGAGGAGGAACAACAGACGAATGGCCGCTCTACTCCGAGCACTTTGGGCCGCAGCTGTGGCAACACCGGCCGCAATGGAGGACAACGTTCCCGGACTACATGGAGCTACCGATTTTAGCACCAGCGCTAACGCTGGAGGAAGCAATGAAACTCGAGCTGCTTGGGCCGAAACGCTCTTCACCTCCGGTACAATTAGGAACTGACAGGCGCGTTTGAAGCTTTGGACAACGTTTGGAGGACGACGGCACGCTTCAGGTGATTATAGCTGCTACACACTCCCAACAAGAACGGAGTTGATTTTATTACAAGACTGATCCTACTACCGGGACGGGACAATCCCCGAGAGAGAAGGGCACGGTTTTTGGGCCTGGGCTGGCCCAGCTCCTTGCTCTGGCTCTGGCTCTGATGGTTGCCCAGCGTGTACCGCTCCTCACATGGCTGGGCAACAACGTTTAATTCTACAACGCATACCTAACACCTCAGAAACGTGTACTTAGTGTCAAAAACACTATTTCAAAGTCTCGATACCCACATTGAATTCGATTGGGTCACCTGTACCAAGACATGGTGAAAAGCCAGTCTTTTATACATACTGTTCGTACAGAACAAGATAAAAATATTTAAAAAAAACACGATGCAGAATAAAGTCCAACAGCTGCGGAGAAAGTGTAGTGCGGGTAAACAATAAGGTACAGGATCATAATGAGGTGGATTGTGAGGTCACGCAAGGTGAAATAAACCCACCCACAGTACAAACTCACAAAGCCATCATGGCCTGAAGATAATTCCTGTTCACACCCATCTCAAGGCTTTATGCATGCTGTGGAGTACCTTCACCTGCTGGGAGCTGAGGGTGGAAGAGGCTACATGATTTGCCATAATCCTCCCATCCCCTCTGTGTGGGGGCCTGAAGATGGTCAGGATGTGCCCTGCAAACACAGCCCAGAGTGTTGGGGGAATGCTTTCTGAAAAATAACCCGGGGCCGCCATTAACAGACACACGGAGATGCTTAATACTGACAGCCACAACAGATTTATAAAAGGAAAAGTGTGTTTGAGTAGCCTGAATGAATTTTTTTTTTGCTGAGGTAACACAAAAGTTGATGAAGGGATATTGTCTGCACAGGCTTTCCATATGGACCCTGTGGCCCACCCATCCTAGACTCTTCCCTGTGACCAGCGTGCTGAGCCCTGTGACAAATTTGCAAGAATGGTGCAGAAGGAGAGCATTCACACCATCGGGTGCATGTCAGCTCACTGGGAGCAATCTCTTTAGTCTCAGCTCCCCTCTTTATTTCCCTGTATAACTTGTTCACTTCCACAAGCACCCATCAACTTCTCCTGATTCCGTTTGCCTCTAACTTACACAAGGAGCAATTTTCAGTTGGCCAGTTACCCACCAGCATATTTTTAGGATGCAGGAACCTGTGTGGTCACTACATGCAACGGAGGTCAGCATTGGACTCGGGCCACTGAAGCTGTGAGGCGGAAGTACTAACCGCTGCACCTCTGTGCCCCTCTTAACCACTGCTCATCTGGTAAACCCCACCATCTGTGCACCCAGTGGAGTGAATCTTTGCTGCATGCCCTTCATGACAAGCATGTCCTTTGTCGGGTCAGAAGACAGCCTGTAAACAGTTGTACAGCAGCAGACTCACCAAGGCCCTACACAATCACAGTATCATACCTCAACTTCTGTGTTCAAGTCCTTTTGTACTAAAATCAAGTCAAAATACTTCGTGCATCTGCGTATCAGCATTCCATGATAGGTCCCTTTGAACTTTGACATGCCCCATTCCTCATTATAAATTCTGTCTCTTTCAGTGAGGCATCAGCATTGCCCTAGCTAGTCATTTCCATTTTATATACCTGTTTGCTTTATGTTTCTCACCAGGCTACTCTCAAGTTCCAAGTTGCCTGCCGCAACAATTTCTTGGTCCTCCTTTGCTAACTTTTAAAATATGCACAAACTCCCAGCCTACTGCTGTTTCTGGCATCTTTATAAGTTTCTTCCTTGGATTTAATACCATCCCTACTTTCAACAGACAGCCACTTTCCCCACTGTGTTTCTGTGCCTTAAAGGAGTGTATTTCTTCTGTTATTGATGCATTGTTTCTTTGAATGCTGTCCATTTGGCCCCTCTCAATCAACCACAGCCAACCCTCTCCCTGTTCTTTCATATGGCCCATGTTTAGATTTAAGAGCCTATTTTCGGATTGACTTGAAGTTAAATTCTATCAGATTAATTTATTTACCTATTATGACACCAAAGTTGGTGAGTTCGCACAGAGAATACATGCTGGCTCTGTGGAGTATTCTCATTAATTCCATTCTCTACTTCCCCTGATTTTCCAGTAGCTCTGCAGCTCATTCTCTCCCACAGACCCATCCGTTCCTCTTTAGTCTTTTTGCCATTTCCCTCATGAAGAGCTGATTTTCATCCCAGCCAGATAGGTGTTTGGGATGTGGGAAGAAACCTGAGTACTCCATATAGTCAGAACTCGACTTCAGAATTGGACTCAGTGTGGCGGGGGTCTGAAATAAAGACATAGCAGCACTGCATGCTAAACCAGTGTGCTATCCTGGTCACCCTTTACAAGAAAATTATCAATTTCCCCTTTCTCATAGTACACAACAAAATTGAAGGTAGTTTCACCCCTTCTTACCTGCCTATCACTCTCTCTGATTCCCCTCCTCCTTCCCTTTCTCCCTTAGTCCCCTATCCTCTCCTATTAGATTCCTTCATCTTCAGTTCTTTCAACCTTCCACCTATCCTCTCCCAGCTTCTCACTTAATCCCCCCTCCCCTACCTACCCACCCATCTTCCCTCTCACCTGGTCTCACCCATCAGCTGCCAGCTTGTACTCCTTCCCCTCCTGCCACCTTCTCATTCTGGCTTCTGACACCTTCCTTTCCAGGTCTGATGAAGAGCCTCGGTCTGATGAAGAGCCTCGGCCTGAAACATCAACTGTTTATTCCTCTTCGTGGACGCTGCCTGACTTACTGAGTTCCTCCAACATATTGTGTGTTCCATAGTTACTTTCCAGCAGACTGAAGTACAAAACCATCTCAGATACATTTGGGTTTGTCCTCACTACTCTGAACCTGAGGTGACCGCTGTAGATGTGTATCCATCTGCCCACTATTCCGTACTTCAAATGGTTCTACCTATCGTGTACCAGCCCCTGTCTCACCCCTACCCCTCTTCATTCTTCCCTCTATGGGCTCAGTCCCAATGCAGGGTTTCAGCCTGAAACGTTGACTATCCCTCTGCCTTTACAGATGTTGCTTGGCCTGCTGAGTCCCTCCAGCAGTCTGGTTTCAACTCTAGCAGCTGTGACATGAATGGTTCCAGGGGTCAGAGATTTCAGCTCCAGGGTTAAACTGTAGAAGCTGGGTTTCAGAGCAGAGGAGGTTGAGAGGAGATTCCGTGGGGGTGGTCATACGCTGATGGGTTTAGGGAGGGCAAAAGAGGGAGGTAGTTGAATGTGAGGATGGAAAGACAATCTCCTTTATATCAAGAGTGGTTATGACTGGAATTGACAGCAGCTAGGGCTTTCAAAGAGCATTCAATTAACACAAAACATGGTAATTTTCAGGACAGTGGGAAATAAAAGAGAAAGAATCAACAGACTGATGCACAACCAGGTGAATACCCTCATTTTGTGCCCTGTACTTTGATAATTTCATTAATCTCAAATTTGCAATGCTGGAAGCTTTCTCTGACAACACATATTCACAATGACCCAGCTGCACAGTGACACAATGTTGAAAAGGCATCTCCTGAGAACAAGCCTTCATGATAAAATAACACCTAGCAAAAATCAACATCTTCCAGTCACCACTTTCACAGCATCAAACAACTGTGAATACACATTCACAATAACAAAACAACCCTAGACAACACACATTCACAGTGTTATCATACCATGTGACAACAAAAATAAACACTGAAAAACATGGAAATCAGTCATACACATTATTTGGATCCAGTAGTGACCTGTATCAAATCTGTAGCAGGAGCTGCTTTTAGTGCCAACTAAATTTCTGTGACAAATTCTTGGAATGCTCCAAAGTCTTAGACGGCCAATGAGGCACCTTGGAAATGATGTCATGGCTGCACTATTAGGAAGGGGCAGAGGGATATAGGTAGCAGTCTTGGCTTTTTACTGCCCTGATACTTCCTTTCCCTACTCCTTTATCCTTTGACCTCCCTGAACACTGGTTTCCCCGTGTCCACAGGAAGAGTTGCAGGAGTGAGAAACTTCGCACTGGTTTGACTCTTTGGGGAAACAAGACAGATCTCTGTTAACCAGCTTGTGAAGGCCATCAGTTGCTGGGAACTCTCTGAAGGTGAGCTTTTGTCTTATTTGTGAGGGGATGGTGTCAGAGTTTATGAAATGTTCGCAGCTGAATATAAATGAGCAACCTTAACATCGAGAGATTTAATGTGCACAGCTCCTTCTCCAGCACCAGCAGCAGAGACCCGCTGTCACACCATAACGAACCTCACAAGTGCCTGTAGAGGCAGGAGGCTCCCCCCTCCCAATGCCAGCCTGCTCCTGCAGCTCTTAATAAGGCAGCCATCAATAACAATCATTGCTTAAGGAGCTGGAACTTTTACAAATGTTGGTTCCATCACAAAACACATTCCGCTGGACCTCTGACGGGTTTCTTTCTGATGAATTTTTAATTTTCTTAACAAAGAAATGTTTCTTCTTCAATTCAAAGAGATAGCTGTAAGTAATGTAGTGAAATGGAGCAGTCCCACCACTCGCTGCTTTTAATGTCAAGGCAACAAATTGTCAGGCACGTTTGATTAGACAGCCTCTTTTGTTCCTGACCTGCAAATCATGAGAAACATGTTCTTTGCATTTGAATATGATATGAGTAGGACTGTAATGTGCCGGTTATGAAGCAAGTGCAGGACTGCCCAAGGCAGCACCTGGAACAGGGGGTCACCCCAGCCCCCGACAGATGCAGCTCTGCCATTCACACTGGGCTGGTTTATTAGGCCTAATGAGGAGGTCCTGTCACTTCCCCAGTGATTGAAAGAAAAAGATGAACAGAGCACTTGCGCTTACATCTCCATTGGCCGTACCACTTAAAAAATGACTGCTGGAGGCAGGAGGTATGGGGGGGGGGGGGGCGGTGGAAAGCTGCAAAACTCTCACCGAACAAAGCGCTAACTTTGGCACAAGTTACGCAGTGTCTCTCTGGTAGGAGCTATGTGCTTCCAGCCCACTGATTGCTCAAAGTCCATTATTTAATGCTGATTGTTTAGTCTGAAAGCAAATGTTTAATTGTGCTCTTTACAGAACCCCAATCTTGTGCAGAAATTGGGGCGTACACCATGAACACAGAGCAGATCGGAATCATGGAAGGAGCTGTGTTTCTATTAGGTAAATAGCACTTTATTACTGTGCTACACATATTGCACTGAAAATATATATATATATTTAACTAAACAGGATAGATGGTTCACAACACTGTTTGATGAAATGATTTGTTAGAATGATTGCTATGAAGTATAATATAATCCTGCTACAATATCTGCAAGGCACCACATCTGTCAGTGTCACCCTGCTAAGTAGAAGTGTATAAAACGAGTCCTGAAGCAGTGAGGTGATTCTGCACAGTCGAGCTGGGCTGGGCAGCTCTGCCTGACTTCAGCCAACAGTTCATCTTCTCAAATAGGCTCAATGTCAATGTTTTTTTTTGACAAAATCTGACATAATTTCCGTAAGTTAAATAGAATGACATTTATTTATTGAAATACTCTGCTGAATAGGCCCTTCTGACCCTTTGAGCCCATGTGCCCAGCAATCCCCCGATTTGTCGCTAGCCTAATCACAGGACAATTTACAGTGACCAATTAACCTACCAACTGGTATGTCTTTGGACTGTGGGAGGAAACCGGAGCACCCGGAGGAAACCAATACAGTCACAGGGAGGACGTATGTATTCCTTACAGGCAGCGATAGGAATTTAAACCGGGTCCCTCGCACTGTAAAACGTTGTGTTAACCACCACACTACTGCACCGCCCCAAATGACATGTGATGAAGAGCACAGGGAGGGTAAAGCCTCACCATTTCTCCCAGAGACTTTTAACGGGTATAGAGTTATACTTGGTATAAATTTATAATGGCACAGAAAGAGTCCATGGAAACAATCCCATCGGTCCCAAACGCTGTCTTTATTTAACTGTATTCTTGGAAGTTAATCTCTTACTCACTTCAGCTCCCTTTTATTTTTGTCATTGACTTACACACGAGGAACTTACAGTGGTATGTTAACCTACCTGCACGCCTTTGAGCTGTGGCAGGAAATTGGAACACCCAGGGGGAACCTATGCATTCACGGGCAGCGTGTGCAAGCTCCACACAGCCAGCATTGAACCCAGGGCTCCAGAGCTGTGAAGCAGCAGTACTGCCTGCCTTGTTACAAAAACAATGTGCTTTTATAGAAAACTCACACACTTTTTTTTAACTGAAACATTTTATTGGATTAGTGGTTGTCAGTCATGCCCAGCTGGTTCCTGTGAAGGTCCTCAGAAACTGTGGGGTTCTAAGATACTTCAGTTCAGGTAACAACAAAGGATTCAACGTTCATTTATTATATATACTGTATAGGGAGAGAGAGAGACAGAGAGGGAGATATCATTTAAATGCAGGGGCCTTCCTTCGGGAACAGTGAGCCAGAGGAAGCAAAAGGCTGTCATACACAGACACCTTCTCCGGCAGCAGTGAGTGAGAGACTGGAAGATGGCGCTGAACACTTGCCTTCCACACTCGCCTCGATGTTTTCAATCTTCCCTGACGCTTTAATCGGCGAGATCAGCAAGGAATGGAGTTGATCACGGGCTCCAAGCTTCTTGGCCTGGAAGAGGCTGCTCGCCTCCCTGAGCCCCCTCGGAGACAGCGAAGTGCCAGATTGCTCAATCATCCCAAAAACACAATCAAATTGTCGATCACAGGCTCCAACAGTACCAGAACCACATTTTGAAAGACCAAAAGGAAGTGAAAGAAGCAGTTTTGTGGACCATCTTGAGGATGTCACCCGTGGTGGTGTTGTTCAATGACACCACCTTCTTTTGGACAGTGGAAATGAGTAAAACCTGCAGATGCTGAAAATCTAAAACTGCTGTAACATTCAGCTGGTCAGGCAGAAACGTAACCTGAAAGTTTCTTCCTCCACAGCTGCTCCCAGACTTGCTGAGTGTTTGCAGCATTTTCTGTGGTTATTTCAGATGCACACCTAGTGCAGGAGGACAACAGGTACATTATTCCTACCTTGAATATAATTGGAGGATTTTTTTGTGCAAAACTCTGGTGCACATTTGGAACACCGTATATGGCTGAATACCTGTACCACCAATAGCTTGTCCAGATCCTACCACATAGATGCCACATCAAAAAGCTCAGTAGCACCTCCACTTCCTTGGGAGGCTAAAGAAATCTGGCATGTCCCCATTGAACCTCACCAATTTTAATTGATACGCAATAGAAAGCATCCTATCCAGATGCATCACAGCTCGGTATGGCAATTGCTTTGCACGTGACCAAAATAAACTGCAGGAAGTTGTGAACATGGTTCAGCACATTATGGAAACCCAGCTACCCCTCAATGGAATCTGTCTACACTTCTCACTGCCTTTGTAAAGCAGGCAAGATAATGAAGAACCTTGCCCACTTTGGACTTTCTAATTTCTCCCATTGGGCAGAGGATGCAAACGACTGAAAGTACTAGGCTCAGGGACAACTTCTAATCCACTGTTAGAAGGCCATTGAATGGTTCTCTGATGTAATAAGGATGGAATCTACCTCATCATGGCCTCTGCATCTTATTCTCTACCTGTACTACACACTTCCTGTGACAGTAACATTTTATTCTGTGTGTTATTGAAATGATCTGTATGGGTGGCATGCAAAAGGAAGTTTTCAGTACACCTCAGTACATATGACAGTGATAAGCCTATTTACCCCTGAAAAGGAATACACTTAACACTGGAAGAAGTGCAGTGTCGAGCCATTGGTTTACCAGGTATTTACTGTGTGCATTCACCATGCAGCTTGCATTTAAAATATGGTTGAATCAGTCAGTGTGACTTTGCACTACTTATTTAATTTAATATATAGAAGGATATATGTATACAGTAGTATGTAAAAGTCTGTATACATATGTGTGTGTGTATATATATATATATATATATGTATGTATACATATGTATATATATATTGGACTGAGAGTGGGAAGGGGACAGGGAGAGGGGAATCATGGTTGGGAAAATGAGAAGGGACAGGGGAGGGAGCAGGAAGCAGCAGTAAAACATTCTGTACTGATCAATAAACCAACTGTTTGGAGTCAAATGACCTTGCCTGATGTCTCAGGGCTGGGTGACTGTCTGCATTCACGCCATGCCCACCCCCCCACCTCCTGGCACTCCTCTGCTACCTGTCCACGCCCTTCCCGCCGTACTCCACCCTCTCCATTCCCAACTTGCTCCGCTTCTGCCAGATTTACAAGCTTGCTCTCTGCATAAAAATACTACAGTACTATGCAAAAGTCATTGGTACCCTAGCTATACATACATGTCTAAGACTTGTATAGATATAAATATTTTTATTTTAATTTATAGCTTGCTTTATGTCTGCCACTGAGCTGCTGCTACAAAACAACACATTTCATGACTTGCTGTATGTCAGTGATGTTAAACCTGATTCTGATTCTGATTATACACAAGTATTCACAGTGCAAATTCATGTGTATATTGCTTGCAAGGTTTCATAGTGTGGCTTCCCAGTACTGTTTGCACCACCAGCTGGCATTCACTGTGTGAGCTTGCTGTAGATTCACAGAGTAGAGTGATTTATTAGCAGGACACACACCACAGTGCTGTGTGAATTGTCAGGCGAATCCAAAACCAAGGAGCTGATTATTGCCTTCAGGAGGAGGAAAGTGGAGGTCCATGAGCCAGTCCTCATCGGGAGATCGAAGGTGGAGAGATTCAGCAACTTTAAATTCCTTCGTGTTATCATTTCAGTGGCTCTGTTCTGGGCCCAGCAAGTGAATGCAATCACAAAGAAACCATGGTGGTGCCTCTACTTCCTTAGAAGTTGTGAAGATTCAATATGACATCTAATACTTTGACAAATTTCTTATTGGTGGAGAATGTATTGACTGGTTTGCATCTCTGTCTGGTGTGGTAATAGCAATATGTTTGAATGGAAAAGCCGACAAAAAGTAGTGGATATGGCCCAGTCCATCATGGATAAAGCCCTCTCCTCCATTGAGCACATCTACATGAAACACTGTCGCAGGAAAGCAGCATCCATCATCAGTGATCCCCACCACCTAGGCCATGCTCCCTTCTCACTGCTGCCATCAGGAAGAAGGTACAGGAGCCTCAGGGCTCGCACCCTCAGGTTCAGGAGCAGTTGTTACCCCTCAACCATTAGACTGTTGAACCGGTGGGGTTCAACTTCATTTGCCCTATCACTGAAATGTGCCTGCAACCTATGGACTCACTTTCAAAGAATCTTCAATTCATGCTTTCAATATTTATTGCTTATTTATTTTTATTATTGTTGCTATTTTCTCTTTTAAATTTGCACCGTTTGTTGTCTTTTGCATGTTAGCTGTTGTCTGCCCTGTTGGGTGTGTTATTTAATTAATTCTATTATGGTTCTTGCATTTGCAGAGTATGTGTCTACAAGAAAATGAATCTCAGGTTTGTATACAGTGGCATAAATGTACCTTGATAATAAATGTACTTTGAACTTTGGATCTGGAGCTTGGATTCACAATACTTTTTGCATTATCAAAACACCATCGATTCAGTATGGGGAGTGGGTTATTTCATTGTGAGGTGTGGGTAATTTATGGGATCCATTGTGGGGTGAGGGGTTATTTCCGGGATTCATTGTGGGATCAGGGTTATTTCTGGGAGTCATTGTGGGTAATTTCCGGGATTCATTGTGGGATTGGGGTTATTTCTGGGGTGTGAGGTGTGGGTAGTTTCTGGGATTCACTGTAAGGTGTGGGTAATTTCTGGGATTCACTGTAAGGTGTGGGTTATTTCCAGGATTCATTGTGGGATTGGGGTTATTTCTGGGATTCATTGTGAGGTGTGGGTAATTTCTGGGATTCACTGTAAGGTGTGGGTTATTTCCAGGAATCAGCGTGATGTGTGTGTTATCTCCGGTATTCAGTGTTGGGTGTGGGTTAATTTCGGGATTCATTGTGGGGCGAGGGCTATTTTGGGATTCAGTGTGAGGTGTGTGTTATCTCTGGGATTCAGTGTGAGGTGGGGTTATTTCTGGGATTCAGTGTGGGGTGTGTGTTATCTCTGGGATTCAGTGTGAGGTGGGGTTATTTCTGAGATTCAGTGTGGGGTGAGGTTTATTTGCAGGATTCAGTTTGGGTTATGGGTTATTTCTGGGATTTAGTGTGCGGTGTGAGTTATTTCTGGGATTCAGTGTGAGGTGGGGTTATTTCTGGGATTTAGTGTGTGGTGTGGGTTATTTCTCGGATTCAGTGTGAGGTGGGGTTATTTCTGGGATTTAGTGTGTGGTGTGGGGTATTTCTGGGATTCGGTGTAAAATGTGGGTTATTTGCTACGTACTGTGCAGTTACAGTGAAGTGTGGATTATTAGCAGAGTTTCACCAGGTAGGTTCTCATTTCGTATTTGTTTTAATTCTCCCAATACATTTTGGGAGCATTCAATAATTTTGCTATTTTAAAATGGAACTCAGATTGAAATAAACCAGTGATAGATTTAAATTTGCTAATTTTTCCCAGATTTAAATTTGACAATGTATCATATTATTCATTTCTTTTCTTGGTGTAAGTGTTGTAGAATTTGATGTCCAAGTAGTATTGTCCAGTTTCAATGGATCAAGTATATTATCAGTTGTTACAGCTACAAACTGAATGAACAATACCACACCTCCCTGATGGCAGAGGCATGGTGCAATCTGTCCTGCTTCCAGAGATCCCGCAATCTACATACTGCCCTGGGTGTGTAGTCTCCAGGGCCATGTTACTGACTGATATCCCTCCAGTTCTTGGGAGCTACTCTCCACCAACCTTGTCACAAATAGACAAGATGAATTATCTCACAGTCCTGTTATTATCATTGTCCTGTTTAATACACATCCAGTACTTTCTACACTAATCAGGAGTAATCTACAGTGAGTCAGAGTGATGAGAGGAAGTCTCAGTACTGGCCCTAATATCATACCATTGGGAGGATCATAACATGTGTGATAAACTACGTGAGTTTTAATTAACTACCTTAATTTACACATTAGGTGAAATTTCCTAATCTGTTAATTATGTTAAATGTTCATCAATTCTGCACTCAAGTACATATCCCTCCTGCCAATTCTGTAAAGTGTGGTGGGTTTGCTTTACTAACCAGTTACCAGGCGTTGTACACATATCATTCACAGCTGCCTAGGAACAGGCATTTCAATCTTGCTTTTTGAGTCGATCCACTTATCCAGCCCTATCTAAAATAGAATCTGTAAACTTTTTAAATGAAGATTCTTTTGGTTATTCCTATATTAAACTGTTGCTTTACTCTAACATACTTATAATTTCCTGCTTTTCTTTCATTAATTCACTATTCATTGTGACTAAATTCATTCCATTATCAGCCATTCCTGCTAGATTAATTACTCTTATTATATCATTAAGCAAACTCTTCATCCTCCTGCTTGTGAGCCCCGAGTTATCCCTACACCCACAATGATGATCAATGGTTACTAGCTTTCCATTTCCTCTCTCTCACTTTCCAAGCCTTAGTGACAATCAAAGCAATTGCAGATGCTGAAAATCTGCATCAAAAACAGAAAGCTGGGAACACCCAGCATATGAGGCAGCCTCTGTGGGGAGAGCGAGAGAGAGAAAGAAAGAGAATGTTTCCAGTGGAAGAGTAGTAAGATACTGTTTGATCTCATGAGTGCTTCAAACATTTGTTTCTATTTTTGACTTTCAAGGTCTTTCGGTCCCTGTGAATATTAAACCACATGTTACTGCCTTTTATCTGTAATCCTTCAGGTGCCTTCCACTAGCTCAGTCATTGGACCCTGGTCACAGTTAAAACAACTGGAAGGTAGATTAGTTTTTGATGAGGTAATTATTAATTACTGATAGTTTAATGGAGTTGTACTGGAGAGCTCAGGCTAATCATCCACTTTCTCACTGGAGACCAACTGTGCCTTCGTCCAAGGCTCAGACTTGAGTTTTACCTTCCAGCTTTTCCTTATTGCTTTTTCTCAGGGTGAGATAATGAGAGATTTCCCCTTCAAATTTTAATAATAATAATTTACAGAACAGTTTTCATAGAGAACTTTATAGTGGGATAAAGATTTATGGTAAAATAAAATAAACATGAAATAAAAGATGTTAGTTAAAAGCAAGGTTAAATAAATAGGTTTTGAGCTGGCCTTTAAAAGTGTTAACTCAGTCTGCATCTCTTATAGTTTTAGGGATTGAATTCCACAGTTTAAGAGCGTAGTTCAAAAAAGCTGACCTGCCAATTATCTTTTGAAGAAGATTGTTTCAATTTAAGAGACAGGCAGCAGGAGACCTGAGAGCTTGAGCAGGATTATAAAATGAAAGTGATTTTGTGATATGCTCCAGTCCCAGACTATCGAGAACTCTGAAAGCAAGTAAGAGAACTATAAAATTAATTCTAAAAGACACAGGAAGCCAAAGCAGAATAGATAGGCTCCCTGGTTTTAGTTAAAAGTCTAGCAGTGGTGTTCTGAATGAGATGAAGTTTGTCAATAGATTGATTTGGAAGGCCAGTGAAAAGTGCATTGCAGTCTTTTCGATATTAAGGTTTCAGCATCATTACATGACAGAAATGAATGTAACTGTGCAATATTTCTTAAGTAAAAATGTTGCTCTGGTCACTGTCTTTTTGTGGGATTTAAAATTCAATCTGAATCAAGGAGAACACCCAGGCTTGTTACATCTGATTTGACAAGGGGAGCCAATTTCCCCAGTTTATGTCAGGGCTTTAGTTCAGCTAGTGAGCAGCAGTGCCCCTCTTGTGTCAGTTACTCTAACTACCTAACATCAGTGAGATTAATACTTATTTATTGATTGATAATCAGGCTACGTGTTTACTGTGGGTAGTCAGAGGTTGAGGTTACACAGTTAGGTCAGCCTTCATCTTACAAATGATGGCAGAGGTTCTCAGAGCTGTCTGATTCTCAGGAATTGTCTGATATAGTATCTTAGAGTCATCGAGACATACAGCACAGAGCTGATAACTGATAATCACCCACCCATATATACTCATCCTATTTTATTCCCTCACATTCTCCTCAACATCACCACCCCCCTCCCCAATTCCACACCACACCTGCATATTAAGAACAAGTTACAGCAACTGATTAACCTACTGATTACTGATCTACCCAACTTTGTGCTGTGGGAGGAAACAGGAGCACCCAGAGAAAACCTACGTGGCCATGGGGACAGTGTATGTTCTGATTGATTGGGACCAAGCATCTGTTTTGGATATTTTGAGAATTTTATTGTCCGGATTTATGTATTCTCTTTAATGCAAAATTTAGCAATTTTGTTACAGTTTGACATTGTTATAGTTTGATACATCCTCGCTCACATTTCTGCTGTCCTAATCTCAAACATGTAATTATCTGTCTTTACCTTATTGTTGCAACTTCAGTCAATCGTACGCAGTTCCACTCCTTGCAATTCCCCTGAGTCTGGAACTGTTCAGACTGAACCAACTTCATCTGCTCTGTCTCTGGGTAAGTGACATTTCCAGTCAGCTTCAACAATCCCAACCCAATGCCACACTGTTCCAAAAGAAGTACCTAACCCCCTTTACAATTTATCCTGTAAAGGTAAAACAACATATAAGTCGGCCCTGCAATGGCAGTGTTTATATAAACCAGGTTATTTAATTGAGTTGTTTAATTGTGTGTTATTTGACAGGTGTGAGGACATTTCACCTTCATGGGTGAACTATACGGTGAGCACCACTGATCCAGCTCTCTCTGTGATATTATGAGGCCCCTTACACACCAATCCAAGCACGATTCTTCAACATTCACGAGCTGACTGGGATCGATAACGGGGACCCTTCTGGTTAGTAGTCAGGAGAAAGGATGGATTTAAAGTACATTGTATGTGACACAGTTTTCAACTGTTACAGTCATAGAAAAGTACAGAGGAGAAACAGGCCCTTCGTCTCATCTAGTCTGTGTTGAACCATTTAAACTACCTACTCCCATTGACCTGCACTTCCACACCTCTACCTCCCATATACCTATCCAAACTCCTCTTAAACATTGATATTGAGCTCGTATGCATGACTTGCGCTGGCAGCTCATTTCATGCTCTCATGACCCTCTAAGTGAAGAAGTTTATCCTCATGTTCTCCTTAAACTTCTCACCTTTTACCCTTAACCCATGACCTTAAGTTATAGTCACACCCAACCTCAGTGGAAAAAAACCTGCTTGCATTTTCCTGTCTATACCTCTCATAATTTTGTATACCTCCATCAAATCTCCCCTCAATCTTCTATGTTCCAAGGAATAAAGTCCTAACTGATTCAATCTTTTCTTATAATTCAAGTCCTCCAGTCCCAGCAATATCCTTGTAAATTCCCTCTGTACCCTTTCAACCTTATTTACAACTTTCCTGTAGGTAGGTGACCAAAGCTGCACACAATACTTCAAATTAGGCCTCAATGATGTCTTGTACAACTCCAGCATAACATCCCATTTCCTGCATTCAATACTTTGATTTGTGAAGGTCAATGTACGAAAAGCTTCCTTTCTGACGCTATCTACCCATGACATTACTGTCAATGAGTTATGGACCTGTATTCCCAAATCTCATTGTTCTACAGTGTTCCTCAGTGCCCTACTGTTCACTGTGTAAGACCTACTCTGGTTGGTTCTACTGAAGTGCAACACCTTGCACTTGTCTGCATTCAATTTCATGTGCCATTTTTCAGTCTATTTTTCCACCTGGTCCACATTCCTCTCTAGATTCAAATCAAAAACAAAAGACATGTTTTAAAAACTTAGTTGATTACAGACTTTCAGTGGAACAAACCCACAACTTTTAACTGCATAAGACTATAAGACATAAGAGCAGAATTAAGCCATGCAGCTCACTGAGTCTGCTCCACCATTCCATTATGGCTGATTTATTTTTCCTGTCAACTCTGTTCTCCTACCTTCTCCCTATTAGATGCCCTGACTAATCAAGAACCTCTCAATCTCTGCTTTAAATATGTCCAATGACTTGGCCTGTACAGCCGTCTTTGACGTTGAATTCCACAATTTCACTACCCTCTGGCTAAATAAATTCCTCATCCTTGTTCGAAATGGATGTCCCTCTATTCTGAGGCTGTACCCTCCAGGCTTAGACTCCCACATTATAGGAAACGTTTTCTCCATATCCACTCTATCTAGGCTCTTCAATGAGAACCCCCCCATTCTTTGAAACTCCAACAAGCATCAGCCCAGAGCCATCAAACGCTGCTCATACCCTTTCATCTCTGGAACCTCCCTTTTGTTCCCTTTCATTCTCATGAACCTCCTCTAGACCCTCGCCAATGCCAGCACATCTTTTCTTAGATAAGGGGCCCAAAATCGCGCACAGTGCTCCACATGCGGCCTGACCAATGCCTCATAGAGACTCAGCATTACATCCTTGCTTTCATATTCTGATCCTCTTGAAATTAATGCTAACATTGCATTTGCCTTTCTTAGTAAGTTACAAATTAACCTTTAGGAAACCCTGCATGAAATTCCTTATTATAACCATTAACTCTTAACTTGGTCATACAATGTCTTTCTTTTCAAGCGTTATAGATATTTCCCAGCACAGGAGGGACACAAGATATCAAAGCAGGATAGACCATTCAGGCCCTCACAGTTGCTGTGTCACTCAATAAGATCACGGCTGAACATCTTCCTCAGGTTTTAGCATTAACCCTGTAAATTCTAAATTTCCTTTAAATCTAAAGTTTTCTCTGAACAAATTCAGTGACTGATCCTCCACAACTTTCTGGTTTAGAGAATTCCAAAGTTTCATCACCTTTTGGGAAAAAGTTCTTATCTCAGAACTGAACAGCCAGCAGCTTATTGTAAAACCGTGACCTCTGTTTCCAGACACACACTACCCATTCGAACGTCGGCTCTGCATCCACCCCATCTGAATTTTGTGTAATTTATTAATTTATTGAGATACAGCGAGGCATAGGCCCCTCTGGCCTTTTGAGCTATGCCAGCCAGCAACCCCTGATTTAATCCTAACCTAATCACAGGACAATTTACAATGACCAATTAACCTACCAATCAGTTCACCTTTGGACTGTGGGAGAAAACTGGAGCACCCAGAGGAAACCCACACAAACTCCTTACAGGGAGCTGTGGGAATTTGATATCACCCCTTATTTTGTTAAGCCAGAGAGAGAGAGTACGGGTCCAGTCCACTCATTCTGTGCTCATACCACAAACCCAACGTCCCAGGAATAAATCTGGTGAATTGTAGCTCCTTCGTGTAAATTTACAGTATATCCTTCCTTGGGTAAGGAAACCATGGCAGCATGGTGGTTAGGGTGATGCTACTACAGCTTGGGGTATTCCAGAATTTGGAGTTTAATTCTGCTGTCATTCTGTAAGGAGTCTCTGTACGTCCTCCCTGTGGAATGCGTGAGTTTTTTCTGAGTCCTCTGGTTTCCTCCCACAGTCCAAAGACTTCCTGGATAGGTTAATTGAACATTTTGAATTTTCCTCTGATTAGGTTGAGGTTAATTGGGGTTGCCGGGGTGGTGTGGCTTGAAAGGCCAGATGGGTCTACTCCACACTGTACCACCAAATAAATGAAACATCTGCATCGTCAGCATTGTGCCACAATGGATAGATGGCGTTGTTAGCAAAGATTCACTTGGAGGATTGGCAGGGCAGCGTGCTTTTTAATCATGAATTCATCATGTGGCTTCATGGAGGATTAACAGAGATTCACAGTGTGTATTCACTTAGCAATGTGCGTACTTGGCAGAGGTTCAGTGTGCAGTGGATCCACAGCACAGTGAGGATTACTTACAGAGATTCATAGTGGGGTTTTACAGTGAATTCTTAATACAGTATACATTACTACAATGATCATACAGCACTTACAGTGTGGAACAGATTACAGAATCAGGTGTATTTATCACTGATGTACTGGATTTTGTGAAATTTGTTGTTTTGTAGCAGCGGTACAGTGCAAAACAAAAAATACTCAAAATTACTATTTTTTTTATTGTAAGAGAGGAATAGTGAGGTAGTTTATCAGCAGAAATTTGCTATTCCATTCCCAGCAAGGTTGAAGGAGTGAATTTGCTGTGTTTTACAGCACACTCCTAAATTACAGAGGGGTTGTGTTCTAGAAACCATTCAAATCTGGATTTTCCATGATGTGAAAACTTGACAAAATGAGTTTTACATTTTGTATTGAGTTATATTTTTCTCACATAAATTATGCAAGAATTATTTTTTATTTCATATCTTAATGTTTTTGTTAGTGATATGTGAATTCCATAAGGACAAATTTCACTTAGCTGAATTGCTGCAACTGTAGGGTACACTGACTTTGCAAGCACTACTTGCTTTACACCTATGACAGTGTGGCTGAGCACAGCTCCAACCCCATTTTTAAGTTTGCTGATGGCATCACTGTTGTGGGCTGTAACAAAGGTGGTGATGAATCAGCATACGGGGGTGGGAGATTGAAATGATGTCGTAACAACAACCTCTCACTCAGTATCAGCACGACCAAGGAACTGATTGTAGACTTCAGGAGAGGGAAACCAGAGGTTCATGAGACAGTCCTCGTCAGAGGTTCAGAGGTGGAGAGGGTTAGTAACTTTAAATTCCTGGGGTGTCAATATCCCAAGATCTGTCCTGGACCCATCATATAAATGTAATTTCAAAGAAAGCACGACAGCGCCTCTACTTCCTCAGAAGTCTGGGGAGATTCGGCATGTCATCAAAAACCTTGGCTACCTTCTATAGATTTGTGGAGTGTATTGACTGATTGCCTAGTATGGGAACACCAATGCCTTTGAATGGAAAATCTTAGAAAAAGTAGTGTATTCAGCCCAGTACATCACAGGTAAAGCCTTCCCAACCATTGCGCACATCTACATGGAACGCTTTCACAGAAATGCAGCACCCATCAACAGAGATTCCCAACACGCATGCCATGCTGCTTTCTTGCTGTTGCCATCAGAAGGTACAAGAGCCTCAGAACTCGCACCACCAGGTTCAAGAACAGTTACTACTCCTCGATCATCGAGCTCTTGAACAAAAAGGGATAACTATACTCATCTCTTGAGATGTTCCCACAACCAATGATCTCACTTTAAGGATTCTTTATCATGTTATTTTATGTTCTTGTTATTTATTGCTTTTATTTATATTTGCATTTGCACAGTTTGTTGTCTACTTGATCTTTCATTGATTCTGTTATAGTTACTCGCTTTGCTGAGTATGCCCGTGAGAAAAATCTCAGGGTTATATGTGGTGACATATGTACTCTGATAATAGAATTTATTTTGAACACTATAGTTCCCAGTGTACACTATTATTAAGAATTCAGAATACATTTCCACAGTGCTTTTGTAATAATTGCACAGATTCACTCTAAGGATCAGTAATGCCATGTGCATTTGAAGCCAGAATTCAATGTATGGACTCGCCATGAATTTACACTTCAGTATATGATTTTTTTTAAAAATTTGCTGTGTGAATTGGCAGAGGAATCCACAGTGCACTCTGCATCATCTGCGAGTATTCAACCTGTGGATATTCCGCAGATTTACCTATACCAGCAGGGAGCCACAGCGTTGACACATTGTGTAAATTACTAACAAGGATACATAGTTTGGACGTAATGGAGAGTGCATTATTAGCATGTATAGTGAGAACTCCAGGTGGATTTACAGTGCATTGTAAGTTGTTTTCTGGGACTTACACTGTGGATTGGCAGTGAATTCACAGTGCTTTAGGGATGGTTGGAAATTAAACTGCATTCATAGAGCAATGTGTAACTGTTTTTAAATGTACATTTAACGGATGTGTTCTTTACATTGCCATCACTAGTTCCCCTGAAAAGGTGATAGTGAGCTGCCTTTTTGAAACGCTGCAGTGCTTTGGGTGTAGCTACACCTATAATACTGTTAAGGAGAGAGTGGATTTACAATGCTGTGTATAGTGTTGACGACTGCTTACATTGTGGATACACATTGAAAAGGGAGTGCGATGTGCATTGTTGGCAGAGCTTCACATTGTAGGTGAGAGCAAAGTGTAACTTATTCAGGGGTATCCTTGTGTAGATTGCAAGGAGGAATGTGTCACTGCTGAGGCTGTAAGATTTTGAAAGGAATTGGTTGGGGAGATGCAGGGAAGGTATTTCCTCAAAGTTCAAAGTACACTTATCAAATTATGTATACCATATATAATCTTGAGCTTCATCGTCTTGCAGGCAGCCACAAAACAAAGAAACAATAGAACCCATTTTAAAAAAACCCACACAATATAGACCGTCAAACACCCGGCGTGCAGGAAAAAATGAACAAGTGCTGCAAACAAAAAAAGTAAACAAATAACACAGTACATGAAGCACAGCGTACCCGAAAGTGAGTTCACAGCCACGCAGCCACTTCAGCGCTGCGGGTCACAGCCGCGGATCCAGGTTCAGTGCTGCCTGAGTCAATGAGCCCCATGGCTGCAAGCCGTAGCTACAGAGTCAGTTCAGTGCTGAGGGGAGTGAAGCTGGTCCAGGAGTCCGATGGCTGCAGGCCACAGCCACGCAGCCAGTTCAACGCTGAGGGGAGTAAAGCCTTCCAAGGTAGTGAACTGAACACTGGCTCATCCTTTGGTCTAGGCCTGGACATCGGCGTGTTGATCTTTTTAATCTGGCTTGGTGGTTACATTGGCTAAACATCAGTTCATTCTTTGCTGTTCAGGCCCAGACCCCACCACTATGATATGGCTTGGAATTTCAACCTGACCCTTCATACTGTTCTTGCATATAGTTCCTGCAATTCCCAGGAGTGGAAAGGATCATACAGATCAAATACAGTACATTGAGATTGGAAGAGGTAAAAGTTAACAATACAGAATAAAGTGTAACAGAAAAACGCAGTGCGGGTAAACGGTAGCATAATGAGGTAGATTGTGAGGTCAAGAATCCATCTTATCGTGCAGGAGATCCATTAGGATAGAAAATGTCCTTGAGTCTGGTGGTCCAATCGAATGTGGAGGGAGGGGAGAAGAGACAATAAGGTGAAAGGTTATTAATGAGGGAGCGAGAAACAAGGTGGTAAGGCCATAATGAGAAATTCCTGTCAAGGTAGCAGATAAAAGCAAGTATGTGTCTAAGAACTCACTGCTGGAAGTTCTCTGAAGGTGAGCTTTTGTTTTATTTGTGATGAGACCGTGACAGAGTTTATGAAATGTTCACAGCTGAATATAAATAAGCAACTTTAATTGCAGCTTATTTATTGTGCTCATCTCTTTCTCAAGAATAGCTGCCCTGCCATTGATTACAGGTTGTACAAACGGTGAAGAACTATAGCTGTTTTATTGATTCATAAAAAGCAACTGTTACTTCGACCACCACCATATAAAATAACAAAATATCAAATCAGTGACAGGTGTAACCATTACTCTGTCCATTGACTGGGCAGACAAACAGTAGCAGTGAAATGTCTGAGCCTCCGATTTGGCAGAAGAGTCACTATTTTCTATGGTGGGAAATGGACAGTCGAGATTTCAGGTCAAGACCCTTCATTGAGATAAAATGATAGGAGGTGGCCAGTATAAAGAGGTGAGGGGAGCAAGAGCTTGTGATAGGTGGATCTGGGTGAGTGGAAGAGATGGAGCAAGAGCTTGTGATAGGTGGATCTGGGTGAGTGGAAGGGATGGAGCAAGAGCTTGTGATAGGTGGATCTGGGTGAGGGGAAGGGATGGAGCAAGAGCTTGTGATAGGTGGATCTGGGGGAGGGGAAGGGATGGAGCAGGAGCTTGTGATAGGTGGATCTGGGGGAGGGGAAGGGATGGAGCAGGAGCTTGTGATAGGTGGATCTGGGGGAGGGGAAGGGATGGAGCAGGAGCTTGTGATAGGTGGATCTGGGGGAGGGGAAGGGATGGAGCAGGAGCTTGTGATAGGTGGATCTGGGGGAGGGGAAGGGATGGAGCAGGAGCTTGTGATAGGTGGATCTGGGGGAGGGGAAGGGATGGAGCAAGAGCTTGTGATAGGTGGATCTGGGGGAGGGGAAGAGATGGAGCAAGAGCTTGTGATAGGTGGATCTAGGTGAGGGGAAGGGAGTACAATGTTCAGCAAATGAGTTTTGTCAAAGTTCAATTTTGATTTCCCAATTAAAATTCATTTCTTTACAAGCAGTGAACCTCAAGAATGAACTTGCGTCCCAGTCAAGATTTGACATTTACTTGTATTGGACTTGTGGATCTAAATGTGTTTACTCCAAACCTCTTGAAATTAATGTGTTAAGTATGAATTGTCACCTTGCAGCATCATGTGATGTCTGCAGGTAGAGTCACAAATCTTCCAAACTAGATTGTCAGCTCTGCATCATGGGTTTCCAGAACACCAGTACCATCTACTTAAAACATGGTGACGAAGGTGGTGTATGTGCTTGTCTTCCTGGGTCGCAGAGTCACAGCACTGAGTGCAAGTGTTGGGACATCATGTTTCAGCTGTGCAGGCCCCCATTGCGACCTCACCTGCAATACTGTGCAGTTCTGCTTGCCATAATACAGGAAGGATGTGATTAGGCTAGTGAGAGTACAGAAAAGATTCACTGGAGTTCTCAAGTTATAAGTAAAGACTGGACAGGTTGGGAATGTTTCCCCTCGAGCAAAGCAGACTGAGGGCTGACACTATGGAGATATATAAAAGTTACGAGGGGCACTGTTAAGATGGTTGACCACATCTTTTCTTCAAATAGGGGTGCCTAAAACTGGAGGACACAGGTTCAACGTGAGAGAGGAAAGATTTAAAGGAGTTCTGAGAGCAAGTACTTCACTCACAAAGCAGTGGGGATATGAAACTGGATATCTGGCCAGCTCCATGGATAAGAAAGTTTTAGAGGGGTATAGGTCAGATGCAGGTAAATGGACCAGCTCAGGAAGACACTGTGCTTGGCAGAGATGGGTTGGGTCAAAGAGATTTTTTACTATGCTGTATAACTCTTTGGCTTGGCTTTGGAACCCTGGTGACTCATTTTTAATTTAAAGAAGATATTTATTCCTTGCAATTTGCAAACCCTTGCTTTATCAGAAATGAGAACCAAACGCAAAATCACCTGAAATGCAATCTGAGTGTTCAGCGCCGTCTACCAGCCTCTTGCTCCGTGCTGCCGGAGGAGATGTATGCAGTCTCTCTTGTTCGCCGCTCCCGAGGGAAGGTCCTTGCGTCTGATGCTGTCGGAGGATGATGCCGCAGCTCGGTTTAATGGATGCAGATCGTAGATTTGGGCTCTGATTCTGTTTTATGATGTGTTCCAGTTCTGGTCGTTCTTTATTGTCACTACTTTTGGGTGAATTTTGAATCGTGGGGGTCTGCAGATAATGAACACTGAGCTGAACCGTGGTGAAATAAACCTTTTGATTTTGTGTTTTATATTCTGTGTTTTAGGTTTTTTTTGTTGCTATTTGCATGTATTTTTGCATGCTTGGGGGGAGGAAGGGGTTTGATGCTTTTGACCGGGTTGGCTCCATGGTTCGTCTTTGTTTCATGACTGTCTGTAGGGAAGAAGAATTTCAGGGTTGCATACTGCATACATATTTTGATAATAAATGTACTTTCATTCTGAAATGTTAATTCAAATAATTCAAGAACTGCAAGTTTTTGATGTGTGGGAATTTCATATCTGGTAGCAGAGCTTCTCAAATAACCTGTGATATTAATCAGAATTTAATCCCAATCTAGTTGAAATCAATATTTATCAGCAGATAAAACACGACAAGAAGGAGAACAAGGTTAGCGACCAAAGAGCAGGAAATAAATGGTTGTAAACAATCAGCTGGTATTTTTAGGTGTCTTTTGTTGCCTCAGGAAGAAGATGAACAAAATGAGAGATAATTAATTAACACTCATTTATCTCAGTTTAAACTGTGTGAGACAACTTAACTTCTACTGTAACCCAATCATTTTAAGACGACTTTAATGTAAAATTCTAGTCTACCAAGCCGTATCTTACATCTAAAAACTCTTATTTCTTAAAGGTATCAAGGGGTTGCTTGTTAAAATAAAATACATTGATGTTTACAATTAAATCTTTAATATGCAAAATATCACTGGAGTGGTCATGCAAACTTTAAAAATTATCAAGTTAAAAAACACCATGGTCTTTTCTAATACAAAAACAGAAAATGATGGAAATACTCAGCAGGTCAAACAGTATAGAGGGAAGAGAAACAGGTCAAAGACATGTCATCTGAACTGGGGAGGACAAAAAAGAAACGTTTTACACTACAGTGCAGATGGTGTGAGGTAAAGATGTTTCTGATGGTAGAATTGGGGTGACTATGAGGTTAAGTTGCAAACAAGGTTTGTGCTCAATGAGTAAGTGGGAGCCACTAGAGAAGGCCAAAGAATGCGGGATATGTGAAACACAAGAGAAGGAAGGCACATCCTGCAGGTCAGTGGAAATGTGCTCTTCTTTCTTTGAGATAAATAGAAGGAAAAAAAGGGGAGGGGGAGTACATTAACAAACAAGCCCTATAATTTCCTGCAAAAGTTATGCCCCCTTGTGTTAGCCATTTCAACCCTAGGAGAAAGGTGGAGACAAGCCGCTCTGTCTTTGCCTCTTATCATCTTGTATGCCTCTATCAAGTCACCTTTCATTCACCTTTGCTTCAAGGAGAAAAGCCCTAACTCATTCAACCTTTGCTCATAAGATATACTTGCTAATCCAGGCAGCATCCTGGTAAATCTCCTCTGCACCTTCTCTCAAACTTCCATAACCTTCCTAAAATGAGGCAACTAGAACGGAAAACAATACTCTTAAAGTGTGGTCTAACCAGGGTTTTATAGAGCTGCAACATTACCTCATGGCTCTTGAATTCAATCCTCTGACAAATGAAGGCTAACACACCATACTCAACCACCCTATCAATTTGGAAAATATATTTGAGGGTTCTACAATCTAATTAAATTAATGAACCCTAATCACTTCTGCTTGCACATGATCCATATCCAGTCATTCTCTGCACATTTATAAGCCTTAGAACGTTCCTCTCATCTGTAATATCTGATGTAGGATGGAGGTGCAGAAGCAATGAACATCCACAGTAAAGATGAACCCTTTAAGATCCAGGAATTGGAAATAGCCCTTTCTGCACCTTAATCTATATAATTTGATGAAGCTGAAGAACATTTTGGGATCATGAGCCCAGCAAGAAACCTTGGCATTTAACTCAGTTCCAAGCCAAAACATGATCCAATGAGCACAATGGAAATACATACAGCACCAACCATGTCCAGCTGAGAAAGACTGCAAAAGGTTATCACCTCTATGAGCTGAGTGGAACAGTTACTGATGCTGGATACACAGAGCAGACACTTTTCATTCCAGACACAGAATGTCCAGGCAAGCACTCAGATATAGAATCACAAGACAATTCCACCATGGAAATGGCCAGGTTGCCAACTGAGCCTGTACAAACTCTATGGAAGTACAATTCAGCTGCTCTCACTCCCTGCTCTGCCCATTTACCCTGCAAATACAAATCCTTCAGATAATTGTTCAAAACCCTTTGAATGCAGCTGTTGCACTGTCCTCCAGTCGTACCTTTGTGCTCCAAACCACAAACACTCACTGCTCACACTTCTCTCACTCCTTCTTTTGCCAAACATTTCCATTCACTGCCCCATGGTCCTTAAGCTGTCTGCCATGGGAACATCATTTGCATGTCTTCTCTGTCTGTGCCCCTCCTGAATCTAAAACGTTCTAATAGATCCCTCACAGTCTTCTCTGTTTCAAGGAGAAGACCTCCGGTGTATTCTGGTTCCTCTACACCATGGTGGAATATCAAAGGGGAGCAGGATCCTTGAGAAACAGGTATATGGAGACAACTGAGAGGTATTGAAAGGAAAGGAAGAGTGTGGAACCTGTGGCCTTGGGGTAGGTTGGCATTCCTGGTGAGCTGGAATGTGTAGCTCCATGCAAGGTCATTTTGGTGGGTGTGACAGTTTAATACAAGAATAGATTTAATATAAGGCAACAGTCAGGAGAGGGAAGGGCCAGGAGTCAGAGGATAGAGAGCATCCCTGTAGCTGTAGCCCTTGACAATAAGTACTCCTGCTTGAGTACTGTTGGGGGAGATGGCCTACCTGGGGGAAGCAACAGTGGCTGCACCTCTGGCACAGAGTCTGGCCCTGTAGCTCAGAAGGGTAGGGAAAGGAGGAAGGCAGCAGTAATAGGGGACTCTATAGTTAGGGGGTCAGACAGGCAATTCTGTGGACGCTGGAAAGAAGCACAGATGGTAGTTTGCCTCCCAGGTGCCAGGGTCCGGGATGTTTCTGATCGCGTCCAAGATATCCTGAAGTGGGAAGGAGAACAGCCAGAGGTCGTGGTACATATTGGTACCAACGAAATAGGCAGGAAAAGGGAGGAGGTCCTGAAAGCAGATTATGAGGAGTTAGGAAGGAAGTTGAGAAGCAGGACCTCAAAGGTAGTAATCTCGGGGTTACTGCCTGTGCCACGTGACAGTGAGTATAGGAATAGAGTGAGGTGGAGGATAAATGCGTGGCTCAGGGATTGGAGCAGGGGGCAGGGATTCAGATTTCTGGATCATTGTGACCTCTTTTGGGGCAGGAGTGACCTGTACAAAAAGGACGGGTTGCACTTGAATCCCGGGGGACCAATATCCTGACGGGGAGGTTTGCTAAGGCTATTGGGGAGAGTTTAAGCTAGGATTGCTGGGAGGTGGAAACCAAACTGAAGAGACAGAGGAAGAAGTGGTTGGCTCACAAATTGAGAAAACTTGGAGACAATGCGAGAGGGAGGATAGGCAGGTGATCGAGAAGGGACATGCTCAGACTGATGGTTTGAGATGTGTCTATTTTAACGCAAGGAGTATTATGAACAAAGCGGATGAGCTTAGAGTGTGGATCAGTACTTGGAGCTATGATGTTGTGGCCATTACAGAGACTTGGATGGCTCGGGGCGGGAATGGTTACTTTGAGTGCCAGGCTTTAGATGTTTCAGAAAGGACAGGGAGGGAGGCAAAAGAGGTTGGGGTGTGGCACAGTTGATCAGAGATAGTGTCACGGCCCTAGAAAAGGAGGAAGACATGGAGGGATTGTCTACGGAGTCTCCATAGGTGGAAGTTAGGAACAGGAAGGGGTCAATAACTCGACTGGGTGTTTTTTATAGACCACCCAATAGTAACAGGGACATTGAGGAGCAGATAGGGAGATAAATTCTGGAAAGGTGTAATAATAACAGGGTTGTCATGGTGGGAGATTTTAATTTCCCAAATATTGATTGGCATGTCCCTAGAGCAAGGGGTTTATATGGGGTGGAGTTTGTTAGGTGTGTTCAAGAAGGTTTCTTGACACAATATGTAGATAAGCCTACAAGAGGAGAGGCTGTACTTGATCAAGCAGGTAGATCGGGAAAATCAGGTGGGTGCTGAATTCTAAGTGAGAGAATTTCTAGAATGCCTACGAAACGGCTTTGTAGAGCAGCTCATGGGTTAAGCCCACTTGAGGATCAGCTTTTCTGGATTGGGTGTTGTACAATGAACCAGAATTGCAAGCTTAAGGTAAAAGAACCCTCTAGGGGAAAGTGATCATAATAAAACTTGAGATGGAGAAGCTGAAGTCAGATGTATCAGTATTACGGTGGAGTAAAGGGAATTACAAAGGCATGAGAGGGGAGCTGGCCAGAATTGATTTGAAAAGAACACTGACAGGGATGGTGTCAGAGCAGCAATGGCTGGATTTTGGGAAGCAATTTAGAAGGCACAAGATGTATACATCCCAAAGAGGAAGAAGTATTCTAAAGGCAAGATGACACAACTGTGGTTAGAGCAGTGGTCCCCAACCTCTGGGCCATGGACCGATACGTTGCCGCGAAGCATGCAGAAGTGCAGTGGTAGCCAGGACGCACCCGGCACATCTTTAAGAAAAAAGCCGAAGTAAACAAGCTAATTAATTAGGTGCCGCCCGGCACGTAAATGTCGGCCCAGATCAGAGGCACCTAATTAATTAGCTTGTTTATTTCGGCTTTTTTCCTTAAAGATGTGCTCGGTGTGTTCTGGCCACCGCTGCACCGCTGCAATCTTCACGGCAATGTATCGATCCGCAGCCCAGAGGTTGGGGACCACTGAGTTGGAGGACTGGGAAGCTTTTGAAAACCAACAGAAGGCAACTAAAAAGTCATTAAGAAGATAAAGATGGAATACGAAAGTAAGCTAGCTATATGAAGAACATTCAATGGCTCTGGGCCTGTATTCACTAGCATTCAGAAGAATGAGGGGTGACCTAATTGAAACCTATTGAATGGTGAAAAGAAAAGCCTTGACAGAGTAGATGTGGAGTGGATGTTTCTGATAGTGGGAGAGTCTGAGACCAGAGGGGACAGCCTTAGAATAGAGGAGTGTCCTTTTAGAATGGAGGTGAGGAGGAATTTCTTCAGCCAGAGAATGGATAACCTGTATAATCCTTTGCCACAGGCAGCCATGGAGGCCAAGTCTTTATGGATATTTAAGGCAGAGGTTGATAGAGCTTTGATTGGTCAGGATATGAAGAGATACGGGGAAGGGGAGGCAGGAGTTTGGGGATGAGGGGAAAAATGGAGCAGACATGATGAAATGGCACATTAGACTCAATAAGTCAAATGGCCTAATTCTGCTCCTATATCTTATGGTCTTAAGGCTATATTTGGGTGGATTCTGCTGGAGGTCGGGTTGGGGGAGTGGGAGGTGGGGGTGGTACAAGAGCATGGAAGAAGACATAAGAGCAGCACTAGGTCACTTGGTACCTTGTACATGGTACCAGGTATTACTTGGTTTCAGTTATACTGGTGACTGAGTAGAACATGGGTGCCCTGCCTCAATGGTGATCATCCAGTAGCTCTTGCACCCACTGTGACGAGATGCTTCGAGAGGTTGGTAATGAAACGTATCAATCCCGCCTGGGAAGCGATCTGCTGCAGTTTACCTACCTTCACAAGTCAACAGCAGATGCCATTTCGTTGGCTTTTCACTCAACCCTGAAACATCTTGACAGTGAAGATGCGTACATTAGGATACTATTTATCGACTACAGCTCAGCGTTCAACACTATCATTCCCTCAAAACTGATCAATAAACTTCCAGACCTAAGCCTCGATACCTCCTCATGTAACTGGATCTTTGATTTCCTCACTTGCAGACCTTAGTCAGTTCGGATTGGCAGCCACATCTCCTCTACAGTCTCTATCTGCTCAGGTGCAGTCCAAGCTTGTGTGCTTAGCCCTCTGCTCTACTCGCTTTATACTTATGACCATGACACTAAGCACAGCTCCAATGCCATATTTAAGTTTGCTGATGACACCACCGTTGTTTGGCGAATCAAAGGTGCTGATGAATCAGCATATAGGAAGAAGATTGAAAATCTGGCTGAGTGATGCCACAACAATCTCCCATTCAATGTCAGCAAGACCAAGGAGATGATTATTGACTTCAGGAGGAGGAAGCCGGAGGTCCATGAACCAATCCTCATCGGGGTATCAGAGGTTGAGGTGTCAGCAAATTTTAATTCCTTGGTGTCATTTTAGAGGATCTGCTTGGGTCCAGCATGTAAGTGTCATTAGGAAGAAAGCATGGCAGTTTCTCTACTTTCTTAGAAGTCTGTGAAGATTAAGCATGTCATTAAAACTTTGACAAATGTCTACAAGATGTGTGGTGGAGAGTGCTGCATATTGACTGGTTGTTCACAGCCTGGTATGGAAACACCAATGCCCTTGTATGGAAAAGCCTACAAGAAGTAGTCCATCCATCATGGGTAAAGCACTCCCCACCACTGAGCTCATCTATAGAGAGCACTATCACAGGAAAACCGCATCCTTCATTAAGGATCCCCCACCATCCAGGCCATGCTTTCTCCTCACTACTGCAATCAGGAAGGAGGTATAGGAGCCCTGGGACCCACACCACCAGGTTCAAGAACACTTATTACCCCTCAACCGTCAGGCTCTTGAATCAAAGAGAATAACTTCTTTCAGCTTCACTTGCCCCATCACTGAACTATTCCCACAACTTATGGACTCACTTTCAAGGACTCTTCATCTCATGTGCTCGACATTAATTTATACAGTATTTATTTATTATCATTTTTCTCTTTCTTTTTGTATTTCTAAAGTTTGTTGTTTTTTGCATATTGGTTGTTTGTCCATCCTGTTTGGTGCAGTCTTTCATTGATTCTGTTCTGTTTCTTGTGTTTACTGTGACTGCCACAAGAAAATGAACCTCAGGGTTGTATCGTGGTGACATATATGTACTTTGAACTTTCATCTTCCACCTCAACACCATTTCCCTGTAAAACCTGATATCCATTGGTTCCTCTAATATCTAAAATTCTTGAAATTCTCTAATCCACAGTGCACTTAAGTGGAGAGTTTCAATTAGTCACCAACCTCTGAGTGATAATATTCTGCCTCATTTCAGTCCTGAATGATTTTAAGGGTGTGAGTCCCAGACCAAGGTAATATCACTCCTGCACTCTGTCCATCTCCTTAAAAATGTTGTTAAGTTGTAATGAAGTCAGCACTCATTCTGTGGAGAACATCAATCCAGAGTGTTTAATCTTATTTCACACAAAAAATACTGCTCTAGGAATCAATTTGTTAAAGTCTCTCTAGCAAGTATATACTTCCTCAGACCAGATCAGTGCACAGTATTTATGATATGATTTTTCTAAGTGCTCTGCATTAATGAAGCAATGCATCTTTATTTTAATACTCAAATCTTATTGCAATAAAGACCAGCACAGTGTTTGCCTTCCATTTTCTTGCTGTACCTGTCTATTCATTTTCAATGATTCATGTAATATGAGACCCAAATCTCTCTAAACCCAGTATAATTTCTCCCATCTCAGCCTATGAGGGACCATGGTGGCTTCTATTAATCTTTTACTTTTTGTTCTAGCAACCTATTTTTATATTTCTTATCCTATGCTCTTACTTCACTTTCGATTTCCATACTTACTTCTACTTTGATGAATCTTGAAATGTTTTTAGTCCTCACACTTACTGCCATTCCTGGCAAAATTATAAAATTTACATTCCTATCTAACACGAATCTTTAACTCATTTTATTAGTCCAGGTTGACCACTTTTCCTGCTGTTTTCTTGTGGCTGGAAAGGTCATTTTTATTCAAAGTGTATATATATATAAAAAAGAGTAGAGCACATGAACATGCCCTGTAGCCCATGATGTGTGTGCTGACGATCTGTGGAATTCATTGCCACAGGCGAATATGCAGGCCAAGTCATTGGGTATATTTAAGGCAGAAGTTGATAGATTCTTGATTAGTCAGGGCATGAAGGGATATGGGGAGAAGGCAGGAGATTCGGGCTGAGAGGGAAAATGGATCAGCCATGAAGAAATGGCAGAGCAGACTCGATGGGCCAAATGGCCTAATTCCGCCTCTATATCTTGTGGTCCTATCATCTTAATTATGCCAATCCAGACGAAACCCATCTGCCAGCACATGACCTGTATCCCTCAATTCCCCGCCTTTTCAAGTGTCTGTCTAAATGTTGCAGTTGTAACTGCTTCCATCACCACCCCAGCAGTGTATTCCAGGCACCAACTCCTCTATGCGTAAAAAATTTGCCTCACGCATCTTTAGCTTTCCCCTTCTCTTCTCCAACCTATAACCTCCAGTGCTTGACGCCTTCACCTTGGGGAAAAAAAAATTCTGACTATCTACTCGATCTGCCTCTCCTAATTTTATATGTTTCTATCAATTTGGTTCTCAGCCTCTAACACTCAAAGAAAACAATCGAATTTCTCCAACCTCTGCTAAAACACTCCAATCCAGGCGAATTTCTTCTGTGCTCTCTTCAAAGCCTCTACAGTCTTCCATTGATGTGGTGACTAGAACTGTGCACAATGTTTATATCAAGCAGTAGTAAATCAAGGCAACTGAACTGGCTGTGTTTTTTAGAAGACATTTTGGCATCCACCTCAAGAGGCTTCTTCAGTTCTGGTCCATGGTGGGTAGTTTTCTGGCTTATAAACTCTGAGTTGTTTAAAGGCACAGCAATCACATGAGGGTCATTAAGAGTTGTAGCGGTAATAAGAGGGTCATTAATCGTATGTTTGCACGAATGGTGGTGTGAACTGTTGTGGAGACGCTGGGCTAGAGATGTTAGGACTGCATTGTAATTAGCTGATAGGTGGTGTCGTACCCCACCCCTTCTGTTCAGGAATGGGTTTTCCATTTTGACAAAGATAGCTTCTTTAAACCTTCTTTCAAGCCACCAGTCCTCCCTATCCAAAATGTGCACATTGTTTTCATCAAAGGAGTTATCATCACAGAGGTTAGAGGTCGGAAAACTACCCCCCATGGATCAGGACTGAAGAAGCCTCTCGGACAAGTGGCGAAATGTCTTCCAGACAACACACCAAGTCCAGTTGCCTTGGTTTATTACCGCTTGATATACAATGACCTGGATGATGGAGAACCTTCATAGACATATTGCACACAATATTCTGCCTGTAACCTAATTACAATGTTATTCCATAGACAGAGGAGCAGGATTAGGACATCTGGCCCACTGAGTCTGCTCCACCTTTGAATCATGACTGATCCTTTTTCCTTCTCCTCCTCAGCCCCAGTTCCCGGCCTTCTCCCCATAAACTTTGATGCCATGTCCAATCAAGAACCTATCAATCTCTGCCTTAAATACACCCAGTGACCTGGCCTCCACAGCTGCATGTGACAACAAATTCCACAGATTCACCACGTTTTGGCTAAACAAATTTCTCCACATCTCTGTTTTTAAAGGGCGCCCCTCTACCCTGAGGCTGTGCCCTCTTGTCCTAGACCCTCCCACCATGGGAAACATCCTTTCCACATCTACTCTGTCTAGGCCTTTCAACATTCGAAAAGTTTCAATGAGATCCCCCCCTCATCCTTCTGAATTCCAGTGAGTACAGACCCAGTACCATCAAACGTTCCTCGTATGATAACCCTTTCATTCCTGGAATCATCTTTGTGAACCTCCTCTGGACCCTTTCCAATGCCAGCACATCTTTTCTAAGATGAGAGGCCCAAAACTGTTCATAATATTCAAGGTGAGACCTCATCAGTGTCTTATAAAGCCTCAGCATCACATCCTTGCTCTTGTATTCTAGACCTCTTGAAATGAATGCTAACAAGGCATTTGCCTTCCTCACCACTGACTCAAACTGCAAGTTAACCTTCGGGGTGTTCTGCACAAGGACTCCCAAGTCCCTCTGCATCTTGGTGTAACACTTGCTTCGCCTAGCAGTTTAATATAGGGGGTGATAACCCTCTGCCCAGACAAACTTAAGAAATCTCGTTTGGGTGGATGCTGCACAATGTGTCCCCTGTTACAAATCAGTACCCCGAAATAACAAACAGTACACAATTTGCGATTAAATGATTAAGCTTTATAACTCTTACTTTGACTATATGGTTAGTAGAGAAACAAAATATAAAAGAAAAAGGGCCCAAATTATAAGATTTAATAATAAACAGTCTGTGCACAAACGTTGGAGCTCACGGTTTCCCCTTCGCCAATCCTCCTTTGATCATCGCTGCCCCTCGGACCCTTGCTCCAAGTCCACCCCATCTGGCGGTCTACCAAATCTCTCCATTCGCATCTTCTCTCCTCATCTCTCCTCGACCGAAGACCGCGAGAAAACCCAGCTCCCAGACACACAAGAAAGAACAACATTTCCTCATCGGCTAACACCTGCATTCCGAAGCCCCGTTATCTCTAGCCATAACCAAACGTTGCTGCTACAGGGAAACCATTACCTCAGCAGTGACACATTACAAAGAAGCCATTACATCAGGTTCCTGGATTTTCTCCCCGTTTAGAAAATAGTCCGCACATTTATTTTTACTACCAAAGTGCATGACCATGCATTTTCCAACATTGTACTTCGTTTGCCACTTTCTTGCCCATTATCCTAATCTAAGTCATTCTGCATCCTACCTGTTTCCTCAACACTACCTGCCCCTCCACCAATCTTTGTATCATCTGCAAACTTGGCAACAAAGCCATCTATTCCACTATCTAAATCATTTATATAAAGCATAAAAAAGCAGTCCCAACACCGACCCCTATGGAACACCACTAGTGGTGGTGTTCAACCACCACTGGCAGCCAACCAAAAAAGGATCCATTTATTCCCATTTGCTGCCTCCTACAAATCAGCCAATACTCTACCCATGTTAGTAACTTTCCTGTAAAAACCATGGGCTCTTAACTTGGTAAGCAGCCTCATGTGTGGCACCTTGTCAAGGGGCTTCTGAAAGTCCAAATATACAACATCCTCTGCATTCCCTTTATCTATCCTACTTGTAATCTCCTAAAGGAATTCCAACAGGTTCATCAGGCAGGATTTTCCCTGAAAGAAACCATGCTGACTTTGTTATCTTGTCTTGTGTCACCAAGTACTCCATCACCTCATCCTTAACAATTGATTCCGACATCTTCCCAACCACTGAGATCAGGCTAACTGGTCTATAATTTCCTTTCTGTTGCCTTCCTCTTTTCTTAAGGAGTGGAGTGACATTTGCAATTTTCCAGTCCTCTGGCAACACGCCAGAGTTCAAAGATTTTCGAAAGATTATTTCTAATCCCGCCACAATATCTTAACGCTACCACTATTCAGCTGCACCATGACTTCCAGACATTTATACACAATACCATGAATGATGAAGGCAAACATGCAGTTTGTTTTCTATCCACTGGAGTTGCCACTTCCAAGAAGCTATGGATTTGGACTCAAGATCCCTCTGTAAATTAGTGCTCCCAATGGGCCCACTGTTTACGTATCCTTTCCTCTTGTATTTGACCTCACAAAACACCACACACTCCATCTGCAATTTCTTTGCCCACACATTCCAACTGATCTATATCTAACTCTTTCCTTTTCACTCTTCCACACTATCCAAAACTCCACCAATATTTATGTCACCTGCAAATATATTAATCAGATCACATACATTTTCATTAAGATTTATAATACTTAACAAAACATTATATCTTTATACAATACTTACACAAGATATTCTGCAGATGTTGGAAATCCAGAGTAACGCTGGAGGAACTCAGCAGGTCAGACAGCATCCAAGGAAAGGAATTAAAAAGTTGATGTTTTGACTGAAAACCATCAGGACTGGAAAGGAAGGGGGAAGAAACCAGAATAAGAAGGTGGGGGGAGGGGAAAGATAAATGAAGCCAGGTGGGTGGGGGAGGGGATAATAAAGTGAGGAGCTGGCAGGTGATAGGTGGAAAAGGTGAAGGGTTGAAGAAGAAGGAATCTGATAGGATAGTGGAGCATGGGAGAAAGGGGTGGAGGAGGGGCACCAGAGCGAGGAGCTAGGCAGGGAAGGGGAAGAGATGTAGGGAGGGAGCCAGAATATGAAATAGATGAGAGAAGGGGGAGGGGAAAATAATTACTGAAAGTAGCTGTCAGGTTGGAGGCTACCCAGACATAATATGAGGGGTTGCTCCTCCAATCTGAGAGTGGTCTCATTGTGACAGTAGAGGAGGCCATAGACTGGCATGTCAGAATGGCAATGGGATTGAATTGAAATAGTTAGCCACTAGGAAATCCTACTTGTTGCAAGTGGAATGAAGGTGCTCAACAGAGCAGTCCTTTCTTTCTTTTCAAATCTTTTTATTGTATATATAGGAAAAATAACATGAGTACATCGAAGTAACAACACTTACAATGCCTCAAAAAAACCCATCATCTTAAAGATTGAAAATAAAATTTTGTGATAACAAAGAAAACCTACTGAGCAGAAAAGTGAGAAAAAAAAGAGAACCTATTAGGTGTACAACCCCGGAGCCATGCGTCATACAAAAAGCTTCTAAAAATAAACATCAAACCGCCAGCAAGAAAAGAAAATATACTAAAAAAATTTACAATTAGATCATGGAAAAATTGTATCAATTAACTCAAATGATAATAATGAGCAAATGAGCCGCATCTTTTCTCAAAATCAAATAAAAGTTCAAAGGTTTGACTTCTAATTTTCTCCAAACTAAGACATAGCATCACTTGAGAGAAACATTGTGACAAAGTGGGAGCTGATGTATCCTTCCATTTCAACAAAATGGCCCTCCTAGCTATCAATGTAACAAATGCAATAACATGCTGGTCAGACACAGAAATACCACGAATATTTTGAGGAACTATTCCAAAGAACACAGTTAATTTATTAGGTTGTAAATTAATTTTAAGTGCTTTAGAAATTGTTGAGAAAACTGACTTCCAGAACTGTTCCAATATAGAACAAGACCAAAACATATGTGTCATTGTAGCTATCTCAGTTTTACATCCATCACAATGACTATCAACATTAGGAAACATTTTAGAAAGTCTCTCCTTTGTCAAATGATAACTATGTACAATTTAAAATTGAATCAATGAATGGCTAGCACAAATTGATGAAGAGTTAACCAACTTCAATATCCGCATCCAATCCTCCGTCATAAAAGTCAAATTAAGTTCCTTTTCCCAATCAACAGAGCAGGCCTTATTGATGTAGAGGAGGCTGCACTGGGAGCACCGGGTACAATAGGTGACCCTGACAGACTGGCAGGGTGTTGACTCACCTGGAAGGACTGCTTGTGGCCCCTGAATGCAGGTGAGGGAGGAGGTGTGTGGGCAGGTGTAGTAATTCTTCATCTTGCAGGGGTAAGTGCCCAGAGGGTGAACAGTAGGGAAGGATGAATGGACAGGGGAATCATATCTCTGCAGAAAGTGGAGAGTTTGGGGGGGGAGGGGTAAAGATGTGTTTGGTGGTAGGATCCCGTTGAGGATGGCAAAAGAGAATCATGCTGTATGCGGAGGCTCTTGTAGGTAAGGGCAAGGGGAACTCTGTCCCTGTTAAGGTGGTGGGAAGACCCAGTAAGGGCGGACGTCCAGGAAATGAGAGAGATGCACGTGAGGGCAACATCCATGGTGGAGGAAAGAAACCCTGTTGTTTGAAGAAGGAGGATATGACGTCCTGGAAAGGAAAGCCTCATCCTGAGAATTGATGCGGTGGAGACCGAGGAACTAATAAAAGGGAACGGCATTTTTAGGGAAGAAGCATAGTCAAGGTAATAATGTGAGTCATGGTGATGCTTTACAGGCAGCAAACAAAACCACTAGCTATTCTATTAAATACACTTTTTCTGGACTATGATCACGCCGATCCATGGCCTATAATTTCCCTTTGGGAGTTGTGTTTTTGAACTGTCCATATGACCTGGCATTTCTATGGTATCCTGATGGATTCAGTAAACTGGATTCTCAAGAATGCAGGTATGGCCACGGCAGCCATTGCTGGAACGGACTTGGAGCCAGATTGAAGTAGCAGAGCCCTTGCCCAAGAGCAAAAATCAAACTGATGTTTGATTGATTTAAGCGCCAAGCCAGATATAAAAGATCCAGGCGTCAAGGCAGAGGGTGTAGGATGAACCAGTGTTCATCTCACTGCTCTGCAAGGTTTCATCGACTCTGTGCTGAACTGACTCCAGCTGTGGTCTAGAATCCATTAGCACTCGCCTCTGTGCTGAACTGGCTCTGTGGCTGTGGCCTGTAACCATGGGCACTCAGCTCTGTGCTGAACTGGCTCCGTGGCTGTGGCCTGTAACCATGGGCACTCAGCTCTGTGCTGAACTGGTTCTGTGGCTGTGGCCTGCAACCATGGGCACTCAGCTCTGTGCTGAACTGGTTCTGTGGCTGTGGCCTGCAACCATGGGCACTCAGCTCTGTGGCTGTGGCCTTACTTTCAGGGACTCTGTGGTATTTCTTTACTTTTTTATTGTTTGCACAACTTGTTCTTTTTTTTTGCACACATTGGTTGTTTGACAGTCTTTGCTGTGTGGGCTCTATTACGTTTCTTTGTTTTGTGGCTGCCTGCGGGAAGACGAATCTCAGGGTTGTACTTCGTATACATACTCTGAATAATAAATGAACTTTGAACTTTTTAAGCTGTGAGAGTCAGTAGGCTTATAAAAGATATCAGTGGACAAAGATTGAGAAAGAGGAGAGAGGTGTCAGAAATGGACCAGGTGACAACAGGTGGTAGGAAACTGAAAATTAAAAAAACTGCAGATGTTAGAAATCTGAAAAACAATTAGAAAATGCTGAAAACACTCAGCTGGTCAGGCAGCATCTACAGAAAGGGAAACAGTCGATGTTTCAGGTTTTTGACCCTTCGTCAGAATTAGGGAAGCAAGAAATGCCAGTATGTTTCTGATAGGAAGAAATGAGGGGGAGAAATATGTAGAACAAAGGGTATGACTGTGATGGGATGAGTTGACGTGACTAAATGTAGCCAATTATCAGCACGAAAGAGGTGTACAAGATAATGAGAGGCATTGATCGTGTGGACAGTCAGAGGCTTTTCCCCAGGGCTGAAATGGCTAGCATGAGAGGGCATAGTTTCAAAGTGCTTGGAAGTAGTTACAGAGGAAATGTCAGGGGTAAGTTTTTTACGCAGAGAGTGGGGAGTGCGTGGAATGGGCTGCCGGCGGCGGTGGTGGAAGCGGATACGATAGGGTCTTTTAAGAGACTCCTGGATGGCCACATGGAGCTTAGAAAAATAGAGGGCTATGGGTAAAGCCTAGGTAGTTCTAAGGTAGGGACATGTTCAGCACAGCTTTGTGGGCCGAAGGTCCTGTATTGTGCTGTATGTTTTCTATGTTTCTATGTTAATCTACGAGGGCTGATTGATATGTTCGTGGCCTAAGGTAGAAGGAGTCAATCTTAGAAAACCTAGCACATTTCTTTTTTAACATAGTCCCCTCCTACGTGTACACATTTAGTCCAGCGGTTGTGGAGCATATGGATCCCTTCTTTGTAGAAGTGGGTCATAGCAGGAGTGATAGATAAGTTTGTGGCCTAAGGTAGAAGGAGATGAGTTATACAGCTCTCATTACGTGCATGTGCAGTTCAACTCTTTGAGTGAAAATGCAGAAAGTTTGAAGTTAATAACTCACCTCCTTCTACTTTGGGGCTCAAACTTATCAGTCACCCCTCGTAGATATGTGCAGTAATTAAATCTATCTGAGGGCAGTGAGACCTGGCCTCAGACAGGTTTGTGCCACATTGAATACAAAAGAACAGGAAATGTAAAATACTGGAAAGATTGAACAAGTCAGACTGCATCTATGGAAAGAGAAACGGTCAAAATTTCAGATGAAAGACTTTTCCTCAGACCTGAGAAAGAGGAAAATAAGTTTATCTTGTTAGCATCAAAATGTGGGTGAACCCATGGGAATGTCTCTTTCTGCTTTACTATGAAACTATCCAAACAAAACCTAACTTCATGAATAGCAGACAAGAAAACACCTACAGATACCGGAAATGCTGATGAAGGGTCTCGGCCTGATGTCAACCGTTTACTCTTTTCCATAGATGCTGCCTGGCCTGCTGAGTTCCTTCAACATTTTGTATGATCATGTACCATGTGATGCTTCATTCCCAGATGAGTTCAATACCTTTTATGCTCACTTTGAAAGGGAGAAGAAAACCACAGTTACGAGGATCGCTGCCCGCAGCACCCAGAGACTCTGTGATCGATCTCTGTCTTAGAGGATGACGTCAGACTGTCTTTCAAGAGGGTGAACCCTTGCAAGGCAACAGCCCCAATGGAGTACCTGGTCAGGCCCTGAAACCTGTGCCAACCAGCTGGTAGGGGTGTGCGAAGACATTTTCAATCCCTCATTGCTACAGTCAGAAGTTCCCATCTGCTTCAAAAGGGCAACAATCACACCAGTGCCCAAGAAGAGCAGGGTGAGCTGCCTCGATGACTATCGTCCAGTAGCACTCACATCTACGGTGATGAAGTGCTTTGAGAGGTTGGTTATGGCTAGAATCAACTCCTGTTTCTGCGAGGACTGAGACCCACTGCAATTTGCCTATCGGCACAACAGGTGTAAGGTGGATGCGATCCCATCGGCCCTTCACACACACTTGGATCACCTGGACAATAATACCCATAACAGGATGCTGTTTATTGACTGCAGCTCAGTGTGTAACACAATCATTCCCACAGTTCTGATTGAAAAGCTCCAGAACCTGGACCTGTGTACCTCCCTCTGCAACTGGATCCTCGACTTCCTAACTGGAAGACCTCAATCTGTGCGGATCAGAAATAACATCTCCATCTCGCTGATAATCAACACTGAAGCACCTTATGGATTTGTGCTTAGCCCGCTGCTCTGCTCTCTCTACGACCATGACTGTAGGTCTAGACATAGTTCAAATGCCATCTATAAATTCCCTGACAATACAAATATTGTTGGCAGAATTTCAGATGGTGACAAGAGGGTGTACAGAAGCAAAATATATCAGCTAGTTGAGTGGTGTTACAGCGACAACCTTGTACTCAACATCGGTATGACCGAAGAACTGACTGTGGACTTTAGAAAGGGTAGGGTGAGGGGACACACACCAGTCCTCAGAGAGTGATCAGAAGTGGGAAGGGCGAGCAATTTCAAGTTCCTGGGTGTCAATATCTCTGAGGATCTATCCTGGACCCAACATACTGATGCAGCTACAAAGAAGGCATGATAGCAGCTATATTTCATTAGGAGTTTGAGGAGATTTGGTATGTCACCAAAAACACTCGCGGATATCTGCAGATAACCCGTGGACAGCATTCTAATTGGCTGCATCACTGTCTGGTATGTGGACGTGGGGGCACCACACAGGATTGAAATAAGCTGCAGAGAGTTATAATCTCTACCAGCTCCATCCTGGGCACTAGCTTTCCTAGCATCCAGGCCACCTTCAAAAGCTGATGTCGTAATAAGGCAGCATCCAACATTAGGGACCCCCATCACTCAGATCATGCCTTTTTCTCATTGTACCATCAGGAAGGAGGTACAGAAGCCTGAAGACGCACACTCAACAATTCAGGAACAGCATCTTGCCCTCTGCCATTCGATTTCTGAACGGACATTGAACCCATGCTCACTACCTCACTATTTTTTAAATTTCAATTCTTGCACTACTTGTTTAATTTAACTACTTAGTATATATTCAGTATAGCATTGTACCGCTGCCCCAAAGACAACAAATTTCACAACATATGCCGATGATATTAAACCTTATTCTGATTCCTTTGCAAAGGTTTCTAAAATGTAGATGGCACTTGTTTTCTGTAAAGAAAAAAAGACTTCAAGGAATCTGAGGAAAAGATTTTTCTTGCAAAGGGAAGTTGGAATTTGGGACTGGTGGAGGCTGGTGCTCTCACATTTAAAGGCCATATTCCTGACCTCTGGAATTACCAAGGCACAGAAGCCTGGGGGTCAAGTACTGGAAAATGAGATTAGTATCGATGCATACCTGCAGGTTATACAAATATAGTGGGTTGAAGGGCCTGTTTTCCAGCTGTGAGAAGAGAGGTGGTGTTCAAAGAATCAGCTGAATCTATAGGGCTAAAACTGTGGGAAGTCTGCCCGGTGGAGATGTATTACAAAGGGCCAAAAGAGGCAGCCAGTCCTGGGTTTGGAGGCCTGTCTGGGTGTGTGGAGGGGATGGATGGGAAAGGAGCTTGTATTGTTGTTATTGCTGCTCGCTGTTTAGTGGAGCATTGTGGGCATGCTATGTTGGCCCAGAATGTGTGGTGGCACTTGCGGGCTGCCCAAGATTGTCCAGAACATCCTTGGATCTGTTGGTTGTTAACGCAAATGCCGAATATTGATATACAATACGGTGCAAAATTCTTAGGCACATGTAAAAAAAATTCTGGGATGCGAAGATGCTTTCAAAACCAAATCAAAAGTTTCTAAATATCAAAAAATTACTACAAAGAACAGTGAACAGTAATAAATTAAATCAAATCAATATTTGGAGTGACCACCGCTTGCTGTTAAAACTGCATCAATTCTCTCAGGTGCACTGTTGTGCAGTTTTATAAGAAAATTGGCTGGTAGGTTGTTCCTAGCATCTTGGAGAACTTGCCACAGTGTTTCTGCAGATTTTGGCTGTCCCGTTTGCTTCTGTCTCTCCAGATAATCCCAGACAGCCTCGATGACGTTCAGGGCTCTGTGAAAACCACGCTCTCCGAAACCATATAAAAAATCTAGGGTGTCCAAGAGTTTTGCACAATAACAGTATTGTGCGTGTGATAAATAAATCTGAATCTGAAAGATTAGAGCAAACTTCAGATGTACCAAAGCAATAGAGCAGTAAAGCAACCAGCGGAAATCATTCAGAAATCCAGAAGTCAGAATTCAGCGCCAGCATGTTCCCGTATGAAAGGAAAGGATAAATCAAAGAAGGAAGATTACAGCAGGTGCAGAGAGCTGAAATAAGAAGAAGCCCGAGAGAATAGAATGTGCAGGGGGCATGCTTAAATAGTAATTAGAGTGTGAAGAGGGAGCATGAAATAGCACTAGTGCGCAAGATTAAGGAAACTCCAAGGCTTTATATAACTATATTAGGGACAAGAAGGTAGCCAGAGAAAGGACAGGGCCCAGAAGGAAAGAAAGTGGTAATCTGTGAGTGGAGTCGAAACCCGTAGACAAGGTGTTAAGTGAATATCTCTCATCTGTATTCACGATAGGGAACAATAATGTACTTTGATGATAAAGGGGGGTGCGGAGGAATTTGAGAACACTAGTCAAAAACAAAATAAGTGGTCTGGGGTGTACATGTGGTGGGTAAATCCACAGGGTCTGATGAGATGTATTTCAGTCAAGGGAGGAGATAGTTGGGCCCTGACTGCAACTTTAAATTCTTTACTGGTCACAGGTGAGGGCCACCAGACTGGAGGAAGAGCAACAGGGATAAACCAGGGAATTAAAGGCTGGTGAGAGATAGGGAATACACTGAAAAACATTCTGGGAGACAGGACTATTCTCCACTTGGAAAGGCCATGGTCAGTACACCTTTTTCAGTGGGATGTCCTGTCTGATGAATTTGATGAAATTCTTGGTGAGGTGATTAGGTGCATTAATGAGTATAGTGTGGTTGATGGGAGTCTACATGAACTTTGGTAAGGCTGTTGAAAAAGGAGACTGGTTCAAAAGTTTAGAGCCCATGGGTCCCTGGGCAATTTGATAATTGGTTTGTAATAGAACCATGAACACTACCTCAGTTGCAGAATGATATTGATGAGCAGAGAAATGGCAGATGCAAGTCAATCTCAAAAAAGTGAGAGGATACATTTAGGGAGGAAAAATAGGACTAAGAATGGGAAAAATTGGAAAAATGAAAGATAGGACTCTAGAATGTACTGAACAACAAGGGGCCTCGGAGTTAATCTTTAAGGATCACTGAAGGAGGCAGTACAAGAAGATGTTGAAGAAGAAAGCAGAGCTGAAAGATTGTGTTAGGCTATAGTGTGTAGTTTTCGTTGCCATACTATAGGAAGTACGTGATTACACTGGAGAGGTTGTAAAGGAGATTCACTAGGATGTTGTTGGGATAGAATGTTTTGGGTGCAAGGAGAGACTAGATAGGTCTCTCATCCGAAGGAAACGTTTGCTTTCCTTGGAGTGGAGGAGACTCCTCACACATTGTCCATATCCACACCCCACTCCACTCTCTCACACCTCACCCGGATACCACACACACAGTCCATATCCACACCTCGCACTCTCTCCACACCAATGCTATATGCAACACCCAGCCACAACTGGAATAATTGGATTGGTGGGAATTATTTTCTAAAGAAGAGCAGGCTGATGGGAGTCTTAACTGCACATATAAATCTCTGAGAAGCTGAAGTGGAATAAATAGTAATAACCTATTTCTCTGGAGCAAGATCAAAAACCAGGGGTTTACAATTGGTAGATGAATTAGAGTTGTGGTGAGGAAATATCAAAGAACATGGAACAGTACAGCACTGGACAAGTAATGATGGAAATTTATACTAAATGTCCTCCTCCTGTGTATCATTCATATCCCTGCATTCTCTTCATATTCATGTGTCATGCTTCCACTACTACTGGTAACACATTCCAGGCACTGTATGCATAAAAAAATTGCCACTCACATTGACTTTGCCCCTCTAATCTTAACTGCAAATCGACTTGGGTGTCCTAGTGCAGGATTCCCTAAATGTAACCTTGCAGTAATAAAGAAGGCAAATACAATGTTAGCATTTCTTTTGAGAGGACTAGAATATAAAAGCAAGGATGTAAAGCATTGGGAAAACCACATTTGAAGTACTGTGAGCAGTTTTGAGACCCATATTTAAGAAATGATGTGCTGGCATTGGAGATGGTCCAGAGGAAGCTTATGAGAATTATCCTGGCGATGAAAAGGTTCACATATGAGGAGCGTTTGATGGCTCTGGGTGTGTACCTTGGAAGAATGGGGGAAGTGGGAATCTCATAATATACCAAATATTGAAAGGCCTAGACAGAGTAAACATGGAGAGAATGTTTCCAATAGTGGAAGTCTAGGACCCAAGGGCACAGGGTGAAGAAATCCATGTAGAACAGAGATGAGGAGGAATTTCTTCAGCCACAGCATTTTGATTTCACAACATACGCCAGTGATATTAAACCTGATTCTGATTCTGTGGAATTCACTGCCACAGATGCCTGTGGAGGTTAAGTACTTGAGTATTTTTAAATTGGAGGTTCATAGGTTTTAAATCAGTAAGGTCACCAAAAGGTTCCAGAGAGAAAGAAGGTAAAAATGAATCAGCCATGACTGAATGTCGGGGCAGACTCAGTGGGCTGAATGGCCTGGTTTGTTACTCTGCTTTTGATCATATGGTCTAAGGCAGCTCACCACCACCTTTGTGAGGATCAGCAAAGGATCAAAAGTTCTTGATGGGTTTTTGGAAATTTGTAGGACAGTTCCAGTTAGCAATGGCCATTTTAACCCTATTGGAGTCTGCCCTCTCCCTCAGCCAGGCATTTACTCATCTTTTCACCGTCTGTCTCCACATACAGCAGCTTCTCCTTACACTTTTTGTACTTGAGTGTGTTTATTTTAAAAGCTCTAATCTGCCTGTGGATTTCCTCACCTGTAATAGATAGATAGACACCTTATTGATCCCAAAGGAAATTACAGTGTCACAGTAGCATTACAAGTGAACAGATATAAATATTGGAAGAGAAGTAGAAAGAATAATGGTATTTTAAAGTTGTACAACATACAAGTCCTGGTGTCTGCCACATGGTTGCTGACCATCACATCATCTCTGTACTAATCCCATCCACCAGCACTTGGTCCCTACCTACCATACCTCAGCAAGGCAGATGCTTGTCCAGTTGCTGCATGAATCTTGTGAGAGCCTCTGCATTCATGGTCTTCTGTCTCAGGCTTCACTCACCCTCTGGATGAAAACAACTTTACTCAAATCGCCTTTAAACCTCCTACTCCCCGCTACATGTCTGTGCCTCTCTGGTCTTAGTCACTCCTAACATGGGGACAAGTCTGCATACAGGGAAATCCACGGTGTGTCATGGATGTAATGTAGCTAATTGCAAACAAATCAAATAGCACGGTTAGTGCAGTCAGCGTGTGAAGATTTTAAGGTTGGACTTCTTGAGTTTCTACAGAAATTCTAATGCTTTCCTTTGGTGAGTAGCCAAGGTTAAAGTGATATTTATTTTGGCAACAGATGTCTTGGACTGGTTTAAATGGAGTTGAAGCCGAACTTTGTGGGAAAATGTTTCAGCTGTCCTGGTGGTAATTCAAGATTTCCTGGAAGGCAGTCATTTTCAGGTAGGATGGGGCTGCTTTCCTGGAATTCTCAAGCCGATTCTTTCAAATCCGTCTGACTTGTGCTTTCCTCAGTTGATGAGTGGAATGTAAATTATGTATTATAGCAGCTACGAGAGGTTTTTAATCCATTGAACAAAGACACCTCTGGTCTGGTGTGTGAGTTTTGACTGCCCAGCCCCCTGAACCTACTGCACCCTTCAATACATTCATGACAGATCCAATCCAGGCCTCAACGTCCCTTCTCCATGTTCTCCCCATATCATTGTCTCCTTGTGATTACATGTTCATCAGTCTCCTCCTCAAATATATTTGTAAATGCCACCTCCAGATCCCTTGAGTTTAGAGAGTTCCAGATTCATAACTCTGAGGGCAGAACCTCATCCTCATCTTCTTTTTCTGAGTGGGGTCTTTTTCTGACTGCACTCCCCCTCAGTCACAGTGTTTTAGAGTGACAGGGCATGGAAGCAGGTCCTTGAGACCACCCTGTTAACCAAGGAGCCCATCTAAGCTAGTCCAATTTTCCCATGTTTCCCCCTAAACATTCCAATTTTCCCCCTAAACATTTCCTATCCATATGACCATGTAAATGTTGTTATTATATCGGCATCAGCCACCTCCTCTGGCAGCTCATTCTTTATATGCTCCTCCCTCTCGAGAAGAAGTTACCCCTTAGATGGTTTTTAAATCTTTCCCCTCTCACCCTAAGCCTTGTCACTTTTGATTCCCTCCTCCTGGGAAAAGTACTGTGCATTCACCCTAGGCGTGCCTTTATAATTTTATATACAGTAGCTCTGCAAGGTCTTCCCTCGGTCTCCTGTGCTCCAGGAAGTCCTCCTCCACAGTATCACAGCACACTGATTTGCATTGTATCTCTGTCCCGCCAATTATTACATGAATCTTGTTCTGTCCCTTCTCTGTTCCTGATTTACGCCACTAAACATTAGTAACTGATGCACCGACCCCACCCCCAAAGGGCAAGTGGAACCACCGGAGATTAGAGTGGACCCGCCACGAAGAGTATTGATTGGGTGGGTGGTGCCTTTGGAAAGGGAGAGTGTGTTGGGGTTATTGTATGTGTGGGTAGTGTCTGTGGGAGGAGTGTACATGGCGAGATACTGTGTCTGTAGGTTGTGTCTGTGAGATGGTACTGCGTGCTTGGGTAATTAAGGGTGAATGTGCTTTACAACAGGGTTTGGGAGGAGCAGACGACATCTAAATGCTCTTTCCACATTCCTGCTTTCTTGTGTTCTCACGGGGCGGAAACATTTGTGCGTTCCTTTTCATCCTGATGTTATTTGATGATTATTTCAGGACATTTTTTGTCTTTGTAAAGCAATAAAAAACTACCTGTCAAATATTCTTTTTTACAGACATGCCCTATATAATTTGTTTCTATTAGTAGCTTGGCAGGAGATTGCTGGTGTCAAATTGGCCTGCTTTTGACTTCACTGTAATTCTTATGAACTTAAATAAAAACAGCCTCTTCATAGCAGAGACAATGGGAATCAATCACTGTGGGTCCAAGGGGAGAACATTATCTGGTGAGGGAGGCAGGTGGGACATAAGAAGAGGTCCTTTTATTTGCTGTGACTATTGTTCGGTCCTTTAGGGACATATTTCATTTCTCAAATTCCTGTGGGTTTCTGTTCATCTGCATGTGTTTTACACAATCCTGTTGCTCTAAAAATGTGAAAAATGACTTAATGCTTGAAAAATCACATCCTCTTTTCTCCAAGTATTCAGCTTCTGATAGCAATGCAATATCATCAGGGATTTACTAAGGTGTAAACCCACTGACAGGGTCTTGGTGCCGACATCCTGCTGAAATCTGGGGTGATCTCATCACTGCTGAGCCCTGCCAAGAGGATCAATGTCCTGTCGTGATCTGCCTGAAGTCGGACCGCTTTCCGTCTAGTGTGACCAACCGTCCATTAGGAATAACCCTGAAGCACTGGTCAGTTCCCAGAGTTTCACTGGGCTGTTAGTCACCTGCTAGAATATAGATGGGGTAAAGTGATTGGAGATGCTGTTGGCAGTTCTCACTTTTATTTGAAGTTCTTTACCTCTTTTCCTGTCAGGAAGGAGATACAGAAGCCTGAAAGCACACACTCAGCGATTCAAGAACAGCTTTTTCCCCCTCTGCCATCCAATTTTTAAATGGACATTGAATCCATGAACACTACCTCACTACTTTTTTAATTGGGTTACTTATTTTAACAACTTTTTAATAGACATATAAATACAGTACTTAACTGTAATTCAGTTTATTTTCTCTATATTTATTTTTCATGTATTTCATTGTATTGCTGCCATAAAGTTCACAAATTTCACGCCATATGCCGGTGATGTTAAACCTGATTCTCATTCTGAAAGGTCTTCAGCACAATGCCCACAAACAAGCCAAACCAAAATGGGATGCCCCACAAACCCACAAACATGAGAAAATATGCAGATGCTGGAAATCCAAAGCCACACACCCAAAACGCTGGAGGAACTCAGCAGGCCAGCCAGCATCTATGGAAAAGAGCAAACAGTCAGCATTTTGGGTGGGGACCCTTCTTCAGGTCTTGGCCCAAAACGTCAGCTGTTTACTCTTTTCCATAGACGCTGCATTGACCTGCTGAGTTCCTCCAACTTTTTGTGTGTGTTGCCTCACAAACTGTTGTTCAGGTTAATTTATTTATCACACGTACATCAAAACATACAGTGAACTGTGTTGTTTGCATTTACAACCAACAAAACTTAAGGATGTGCTGGGGGCAGACACAATTGTCACACACATTCCAGTGCCAACATAGCTTACTCATAATCTTGTTCATTTTAAGCTGCATTGTCAGATCTCAAACTGTGATTGAACCTTGCATTTCCATCTCGATCTGTTTTTGTCTTTCTGGTGCCGTCTGCACATTGTGGGAGTGGGCTGAGGTCCCCTTGGTTTACACTGAGTTGGAAGAGGCACAAGCGCTCTCCTGTTGCCTCTGTCCAGTGCTGAGATCCAAACCCAGCTTTAATTCACCGCACACCAACGCACAAAAGGAACGCAGTCTCCATTTCTGGCGATCCATCATTCGAAGGGATATCTGTTACCAGAGTTGCTGTGGTCTGACCAAGTGATACTGGAGTTGAAAGGATTAAATTATGAGGGGCAGTTGCAGGCACTAGACCTTTATTTGCCTGAGAATGTTCAGGGATGACCTACTTTATATGTATAAGATGCTTCAAGGATTTGGTCGGTTGGATGCAGACAAATTATTCCTTCCTAGTGAAATTAGAAAGGTTTATTTTCTATGCAAAGAGCAGCGGAAATCTGAACATTTAACACAGGGCAGGAAGACTGAGGGGGTCACAGTCTCCACCTGAAAAGGCCATAACTGAGAACACACCTGTACAGGTCCTTCCTGGGTTATGACCACCCAATGTATGGATACCTGGTAAGTACAAACTGGCTGGATGGGACAGATGAATTTGTCGCAGTGGGACTGGAGCCATCTCCTGCCGGGTGAGAATGGGATATTTCCGTGAGCCTTTTCTCCCCCCACCCCCCCAACCTGAGGGACAACAGTTGGGGTCTGGGTCTGAGCAGAGATGGGAACTCTGAGCAGATGCATTCACTCTCTGAGTCAATAAGGCTAGTTGGCGGCCACTCTTCCTGCGCCTGCTCACTCTCCCATCACAGCTGGTGTTCATTCCTGACTATGAACAGTGAGGGTTTCAGACAGTTCTCAGGAGTGGAACCCTGCCTAACCCAGGTATTGCCTGTACAATATCACATCTCTTATCCAAGGAGGAAAGAACATACATTGAAGACAGCACAGAGAAGAATCACGGGTTAATATCTGGATGAAGACATTGTCTTTGAGGAAAGGACAATGTTCGCTGGAGTTCAGAAGAATGAGCTTCTTACTGCAAGGTAGAGAATTCTGCAGCCAATCCCCCTCCCATCCCAGCCATATCGTAGGAACTCTCAACACAAGAGACAATCCTGCTATTCCTTCCAATTATCTTGAACCTCTGGTTACTGACCCCCTGCCAGTGGAAACAGTTTCTCCTTATTTGCTTTGTAAAACACTTCCATAAAACCTCCATTAGCCCCCTCTGCTCTGAGGAGGGGAGTCCCAGCTCGCCCTGCCTCTCCACAGACGATGTCTCCCTGCTGTCAGTGCAGTGAACCGCCTCTCCAAGCCCTCCTAAAGAGCCATATCGGCATCCAGACACCTACTCCAGCTGACTGCTGATTTTGATTTAGAGCTCGCTGGCGCTTGTACACTCTGCCTCTATTAATAGAGTCCAAAATCTTATTTGCTTTATAACTGCTGTATTAACCTGTCCTGCTGTCTTTATACTGTCACAGTGAGAGCTGCGTGTCTCTCTGCTCCTCACCCTCCTGATCACACAATTTTCCACATTCTCCAGAGCACCTCCATTCCAAGGATTTCTGTGTGGAGAAGCAGGTGCTTCAATCACTCCGGTGATTTTTTAACTGTTTGACTTCTCTTTGTGACTGTCAGGGGTACACATTCCCCTTTAAATAACCCGTATCCCAGTTAAAAAAATGCTGCAACTTCCGGAGTGAGCCTCATTTGTAAAGATAACACACGGTGACAGGCTGCTGATAAATGTTCCAGTAATTCAGGTTCGGGTTAATGAAAGCATTGCATATGTGTGGTGAATGACACAGTTTGGAGTGAGGTAAATTACAGTGTGAGGCTGCACTTTAATCAGGGACTGCTGGGTGTTGGGTGTTTGCTTGTACTATGTTAATTGGCATCACGCTGGCTCTTAGCCCGAGCATTTGGCTTTAATGGTACGAATGTAATGTTTTACATATTTCAACTGGCGTCTACAGCTGACATTTTACTAATTCCACATTGGTCGATCACCAGAAGAAACAAGCCAGTCTGAAGCCTAACAACAGGGAACAGCTATACACTTGTCTTTACACCATTTTCCAGATTTATATAGTTGTCTCCTTCATTAACGTATCAGAACTAGGAGTGTTGCAGACATAACTGAAACCCTTCCACTGGTGAAAACCTCATTAAATATTGACATAATCTTATCTTCTTCATTTAGCCCTCTAGAATGTGTCGGAACTAGTATTTGTTTAGATTTCATTTCCATTTTAACAGCCAGTAATAATTCAGCAGCACTGGGCTGTAACCTACATCGAATCAGGGATGATAATCTCACGGATTGACTGAAGCACTGATAGTAAAACTGGGCCTTGTGCAGTGAGAAATCCCACTGAGAATGGTGGGCTCCTGTGCTACAAACAATGAGGAGGTGGTTTGTCACCGCAGCCCACACGCAATGCTTCAGACTGACATTCATCTGGCTAATATTTTCTCCTGAGTGGGTGGGACAGCTGCTTAGTTTGGAGCTGCTTTTGGATTGGCATTCTCAGCACTCTGCCCCAGCCATCTCCTGCCTCTCAGTCAATCGTCTTACAAATTGAAGTCATTGCAAAGTCTCATTTGGTCTGAATCATGTGGCGTTTGCAGACTGGCCTCCTGTCCACCACTGTGTGCGCGGCGCACTTTACAGCTGCTTGTGAGTGCTTTCTACCACCACAAAGCCATTAATTACTGTGGATTTTAACACTTCAGGAACCATTTGAACACGCAATTTATCTTGTGCCAAATCAGATTCCCAGGGAGGCAATTCTTCAATTAGGTGCAAAAAAAGCTGCTTTGCTTTTTTTCCGCTTGTTTAACTTTATAAGGTTTGTTGAGTGTACTGAATGCCTTGGATAGGATGCTGCAAAGTTATTCCAGAGTACGCTTAGATGCAATTGGACTATCACTCATTCCCATCATTGCGGTACTTAAAGCTCCCCGCCACACCAAACAACAGGCTCTGAAACTGTGTGTGCAGTGGGAGCTGCACTCTGTCCGCATGAGGGCACGATTAAACACACCAGCCCTTCTCCGAACAGGCAGTTGTGAACACAACTGTCTCATCATGAACAATGGGATCCCAGGGGCAACAGTGTTAAGACGAACAGTAAATTGTTTTATTGGCACGGCTTGACAGAGGAAAATACCTCCATTCTGCCAACTCTTCACCAAGTAGTGGTGGGATCTATCACCTCCATCTGAGAGTCAGTGGAAGTAGCAAGGTGATTTCTCTGGCAGCATAGCACTCCCATAGTCCTGCATTGGAATGCCATCTGCATTTGAGAACGTAGGATAGTACCGTACAGCAATAGGCCCTTTAGTCCATAATGCCTCTGTTGACCATGACACCAAATTAAACTAACCCCATCTGCCTGCACATAATCCCTATCCCTCCCTTCTCAGTACTGACACACCGCGGGTGCTGGAACCTGGGGCGACAAGCAATCTGCTGGAGGAACCCAAGTCCTGATGCAGCCTTTCAACCAGAAACGCCGACAATTCCTCTCTGCTATCAGACGCTGCTCGACCTCCCGAGTTCCACTGGCTGACTGCTCTTTGCCCCTGTGCTCATTTCCTGGAGTAAGATTTGAACTCCTGATTGTGTGGGGAAGTTGGGACCAAAGCGAGAAGAGATTCGTTGGGATAATGCCTGTGAGGAAATTGTTCAGCTTGTTTTCCCTGGTCTACAGGAGAGTGAGGGGGGAGCTGGCAGAGATGTGCAAAAATATAAAGGCGAAGACCAAAGATATTTCCCCTTGGCATGGTGTCTATAACCAGACAGCAAGAGTTCAAGGTGAAGAGCATGGAGAGATTAGAAGACATTAGAGAAAGAATTGTTTCACTGGTATCTGGAATACACAGATTGAGAGGGTGGTGTACCTCTCACAACATTGAAGAAATGTTTAGCCTAGTACCTGAATCACCAAGACAGCAGAGGCTTTGGGCCTACAGATGGAAAATGGGATGAGTATGAACAGAATAGGGGAGGTAGGCCAAAGGGCCTGTCTCTATACTGTGGGACTCCAGGACTCTGACATTACTCCAGTCAGCCACAAGCACCCACCATTCTCTTCCTCAGGCTGGGCTGACACACCGTGGATCAAACGGGAAGCTTTACTAATCCTCATTGTTTGGAAGGTGCAAATGGGGAGTCAGCAAATCCCAGCAGATTCTGGCAGCCTATTCTTTACTATGGGCACGTGGCCAAGTGGTTAAGGCATTCAACTAGTGACCTGAAGGTCGTGAGTTCGAGCCCCAGCAAGGCACTTAACCACATATTGCTCTGCGACGACACTGGTGCCAAGCTGTATGGGTCCTAATGCCCTTCCCTTGGACAACATCGGTGTCGTGGAGAGGGGAGACTTGCAGCATGGGCAACTGCCGGTCTTCCATACAACCTTGCCCAGGCCTGCGCCCTGGAGAGTGAAGACTTTCCAGGCACAGATCCATGGTCTTGCAAGACTAACGGATGCCTTAATTCTTTACTATCAAGGGTGCTGCTCATTTGGCAAACAGAAATCAGGCTAACCAGTCGTAATGTTCTCGCTAATTCCTTGCTGCTGTTTGAATCAGGGAGTCATGTTTCTCTCACCGAGGTCCTGAGGTACGACCTTCTTTGGTACAGCTCCATGGAGAGTAGTCATCGCTGCCCGTCTGCAGGTGTTAGTCTATGTACAGTGTAAGGGGCAGTAGCAGGCTCCCTGTGCTAACATCCACACTGCCCACCATAGATGTCGTGAGTTATTTAATCAGGAACTGAATATCAGCTGCAGAATTCAGAATCAGGTTTATTATCACTGGCATATGATGTGAACTTTGTTGGTTTGCACCAGCAGTACTGTGTAAAGACATAAAATTACCATAAATTACAAAATAAAAAGTGCAAGAAAAAAAGGAATAATGAACCATGGTCATGAGTTCAGAAATCTGATGTCGGAGGAGAAGAAACGCTTCTGAATCATTGAGTGTGGGGTCTTCCAGCTCCTGTACCTCCACCTCAATAGTAGTAATTGGAAAAAGGCACGTCCCAGATGACGAGGGTTCAGAATGCTGCCTTCCTGAGGCATTGCCTTTAGAAGATGTCCTCAAAGGTTGATGGAGCTGCAGCCTCTTTCGATCCTATCATTGGAGCCTCCATAATGGCCAGTAATACACCCAATCAAAATGCTCTCCACCATATATCTGTAGCAATTTGCGAAAGTCTTTGGTGACATACTAAATCTGCTCAGACTCCTAACAAAGTAGATCTTCTTTCACACCATTCCGGTGATAATGCAGTGATTCTGATGGTAAGGCCAATTCAAGTGGTGGGGCATTGGGGCAATGTTTCACCTGTGAATGATGAGTGGGCAATGTCAGTGGTTTCCAAGAGGTTCCAAGACCAATGGGACATGAAGCCCATGATGTTTCCATTGCTGATGATATCCCAGTAGTGGGTCAGGGAGGGAGGGCGGGGCTTTAACTTCAAACCGGGGGAAGGTCTGATCCTGCTTCAGCTTGGCGCATATCTGTGCTGTTGATTTGCTGACACAGCATCAAACCCCTCACCCTTCAGAATCAGCATTATGTTTAATATCAGTGGCATATGTCGTGAAATTAGTTTTTTGCAGTAGCAAAACACTGAAATACAGTACATAACGATCTAAAAAACTACAAATGATAATAAGAAATATATATAAAAATTAAATTAAGTGCAAAAAGAGCAAAAAAAAAGTGAGGTAGTGTTAATGGATTCATTGCCCATTCAGAAATCTGATAGTGGAGGGAAAGAAGCTGTTCTTGACACATTGTGTGTGTGTCTTCAGGCTCCTGGACCTCCTCCTTGATAGTAGCAATGAGAAGTGGGCATGTCCAGGTTGATGGGGTCCTTAATGATGGATGCTGCCCTCTTGAGGCATCTCATTTTGAGGGTGTCCTCCATGCCGGGGAGGCTAGTGCCCATGATGGAGCGGGCTAAGTTTGCAACCTTCTGCAGCTCTCTCCTGTGCCATGGTCCCTCCATACCAGGCGGTGATGCAGCCGGTTAGATTGCTCTCCATGGTCCACCTGTAGAAATTTGCTAGAGTCTATGGTGACATACCAATTCTCCTCAAACTCCTAATGAAATATATCCCCTGTCCATGCCTTCTTTGTAACTGCATAAATATGCTGGACCATGGATACGTAGGTCTTCAGATATGTTGACACCCAGGAACTTGAAACTGCTCTCCCTTTTCACTGCTGATCTCTCGATGAGTTCTGGTGTGTGATCCCTCGATCTCCCCTTCCTGAAGTCCACAATCAATTCCATAGTCTTATTGACACTGAGTGCAAGGTGGTCATTGCGACACCACTCAACCTGCTGATCTATCTTGCTCCTGTACGCCTCCTCATCACCACCCGAAATTCTGCCAACAATAGTCGTGTCATCGGCAGATTTAGAGATGGCATTTGAGCTGTGCCTGGCCATGCTGTCATGGATGTAGAGAGAGTAGAGCAGTGGGCTAAGCACGCATCCTTGATTTACGCCAGTGTGTTTTGTCAAAGAGGAGGAGATTTTATTTCCGATCCTCCGTTCCTTTCCACATGGCCTGTGACCTGCTTCTGAGTTTGATAAGTCAGCAGCATCCATGGTAATGAAGGATACTTGGCCAGAATTTCTTGAATATTTCCCGATTCCCCATTCCCCCTTCTGTGCTGGTCTGCACAACTAGGGTTGGCAAATCTTCGCACAGGCTCCATGGTATGATTGCCCAGCCTGAGGAAGAAGATGGTGAGTGTTGGCGTCAGGTGATATCACATTGATCTAGGTGTGGCAGTTTGCACACCCAGGACCACTGTGCATTGCACACGTGCACTTCAGTTGCCCACGGGTGCCAGGCCCAGGACTGAACTCTTGCCAATCCCCTCTGAATGTTAGCCCTCATTATCATTCCACTCTTGCTGGCACAGTTCCAGTTTAACGGCATTCATTTCATTCTCACTAGCCCTCCAAATCCCACAGCTCTCTGACTTGTTCAGAAGGTAGCCAATAGATAGATAGATACTTTATTGATCCCAAAGGGAATTACAGTGTCACAGTAGCATTACAAATGCACAGATGTACAAATATTAGAAGAGAAGTAAGAAAGAATAAAAAATAAGTTAGCTCGAACAGTCTAACAGGAGGAGGTCATCACTTACCCCAGTATAGGTTGTCTCATTATAATGGCCGAGGGGAAGAGTGACCTCATACCACGCTCTTTGGAGCAGCAAAGTTGTCTTAGTCTATTACTGAAAGTGCTCCTCTGTTCAGCCAAGGTGGGAGAGGGTGAGAGACATTGTCCAGAATTGTCAGGTTTTCCGTGGGGTCCTTTGTTCTACCACAGTCTCCAGTGTGTCCAGTTTGACTCCTATAACAGAGCCAGGCTTTCTAATCAGTTTATTGAGTCTGTTAGCTTCACCTGTGCTGATGCCATTGCCCCAGCACACCACCACATTGAAGATTGTACTGGTGACAACAGACTGGTAGAACATGTGAAGGAGAGGCCTGCATACTCCAAAGGACCTCAATCTCCTTAGGAAGTAGAGGCAACTCTGGCCCTTCTTGTGTGTTGGTGCTCCCTTCAAGGCTGTCATCCAGGTGCACCCTCAAGTCTATCACCATCTCCTTTGCCTTACAGATGTTGAACTGCAGATGATTCAGCTTGCACCATTTGACAAAGTCCTCCACCAGGGCCCTGTATTCATCCTCCCATTATACACCCAACTATTGTTGAACAATCAGAGAATTTCTGTAGATGACACGACTCAGTGTTGTATCTTAAATCTGAGATACAGAGGGTAAACAGGAAGGGAACCAATACAGTCCCCTGTGGGGCCCCAGTGCTGCTTATAGCCATGTCTGACACACAGCTCTGAAGCCACACAAGCTGTGGTCTGCCAGTCGGGCAGTCCATTATCCAGGATACAATAGAAGTGCCAAGCTGTATTGAAATGAGCTTTTCACCCAGCAGTGAGGGCTGTATGGTATTGAAGGAACTTGAGAAATCAAAAAAACATGACCCTCACAATGCTGCCCTGCTTATCCAAATGGGAGTAGGCTCCGTTCAGCAGGTAGACGACAGCATCATCAACTCCAGTGTGCTCCTGGTAGGCAAACTGCAGGGGATCGAGGGCTGATCTGACCGGGGTCGGAGGTGAGCCAGGACCAGCCTCTCCAGGGTCTTCATGATGTGTGAGGTCAGGGCCACTGGAAGGTAGTCACTCAAGACTTTCTGTTGGCCCTTCGTGGGTACTGAGACCACACGTTTTCCACGCAGTCGGGACCCCTTCCAGGCTGAGACTCAGATTGAAAATGTGCTGGAGAACTGCGCACAGCTGCTCAGCGCACTCCTTCAGGACCCTGGGGTTCACACCATTTGGCCCCAATGCTTGGCCATGTCTGAGACCTCTAATGTATCAGCAGAGTCATAGGGAGCGTGATGCCATCAATGTCCCAATTACTGAGACTGCAGGCACTGTACAGCTGAAGTTCCCAGTCTAGAATTCATCTCAAATTTCAAATAAATTTATGATCGAAGTATGTATACTCTATACAACTTCAAGATCAATCTTCTTACAGGCAGCCACAAAACAAAGAAGCCCAATAGACCCCATTAAAAAATAAGACTGTCAGACACCCAATGTGCAGAAAAACAAATCATGCAAACAATCAAAGGAAGCAAATAACATTCAGAACTGAAGTTCATGCAAGTGAGTCCATAGCCACGAAGTCTGTCACGGTGGATCCAGGAGCCTGCGAGTTGCAGGCCACAGCCTTGGATCAGCGCAGTGACAAGTAAACCTTGCAAGAAACAAGCTGAACACTGGCCCGTCCCTCTCCTCCGGCCCTAACACCCTGACCTTTTCAATCTGGCCCGGTGCCTAAACCAGTCATACAGCGGGTCGGGTGGACCTGGGCCCTACCACTTTTCAATACACTCTCGGTCCCGAAACCCACCAATACGATTCAGCCCATAGTTGACCTTTCCATGCTAGTCCAATTCTTAAATCAGTCAAACAGTGGGTCGTTCTTCACACTCGGACCTGGGCTCCACCACTTCATTGCACTCTCGGTGCCTAAATCGGTCAAACAGCGGGCCATTCACTGTTCTTGGATCCGGGCCTCACTGCCTCGATTCAGCCCATACACGCCATGCCAAAACCGTCCTGCACCTTCGAGATGTCAGTTCACACTACAAGGATGCCAGGTTGTACAGACAGGTCAAAAGCTCAACACCAAAAGGGAAGTTACAGGTTTCTGATTGCAGTGATCATTTACCAGGAAAAAACGTGATTAATACAATGGTAACACACACAAAGTTCTGGAGGAACTCAGGCCGGGCAGCATCTATGGAAAAAAGTACCGTCGATGTTTCGAGCCGAAACCCTTCAGCAGGACTGGGGAAAAAAAGCTAAGGAATAGATTTAAAAGGTGGGGTGAGGGGAGAGAGGAACACAAGATGATAGATGAAAGCTGGAGGGGGAAAAGAAAATGGGGAAGAGCACCAGAGGGAGGCAATGGGCGGGCAAGGAGATGAGGTGAGAGAGGGAAAAGAGGATAGGAAATAGAGAAGGGGTGGGGACATTACCAGAAGTTTGAGAAATCGATATTCATGCCATCAGGTTGGGGGCTACCCAAACGGAATATGAGGTGTTGTTCATCTAACCTAAGTATGGATCATCACGACGGTGGAGGAGACGTGGATGGACATATCAGAATGGGAATGGGAAGTGGAATTAAAATGGACGGCCACTGGGAGATCCCGCTTGTTCTGGCGATGGAGCATAGATGCTCGGCAAAGCAATCTCCCAATCTACATCGGGTCTCACCGATGAACAGGAGGCGACACTGGGAGCGCCGAACACAGTAAGTGACCCCAACAGACTCACAGGTGAAGTGTCACCTCACCTGGGAGGACTGTTTATGGCTCTGGATGGTAGTGAGGGAGGAGGTGAAGGGGCAGGTGTAGACTTGTTCTGCCTTCAAGGGTAAGTGCCAGGAGGGACGTCAGTGGGGAGGGACGAATGGACAAGGGATTTGTGTAGGCAGCGATCCCTGTGGAAAGCAGAAAGTCGTGGGGGGGAGGGGTGGAGGGAAAGATGTTCTTGATGGTGGGATCCCATTGGAGGTGGTGGAAGTTTCGGGGAATTATGTGCTGGATGCGGATGTGGTAGGTGAGGACAAAAGGAATCCTATCCCCGGTAGGGTGGTGGGAGGATGGGGTAAGAGCAGACGTGCATGAAATACAAGAGATGGGGTTGAGGGCAGCGTTGATGGAGAAGGAAGGGAAGCCCCTTTCTTTGACAAACTAGGACATCTCCTTCATTCTAAAATGAAAAGCCTCATCCTGAGAGCAGAAGTGGCAGAGACAGAAGTATTGAGAGAAGGGGATGACAGAGGAATTGAGAGAAAATGATTACTGAGGAATTGAAAAAATGGGATGACTGAGGAATTGAGAAAAGGGGATGACTAGTAGTTTTGTTTTCTGCCAGCAAGTCATTGCTGTGTTTCACCAGCGCTTTCTTAAATAATCTGGAACATGAAGAAACATGGATTCATAGAGTTATACATAGAAAGAGCCCAATTCATCCATGCCAATTAATGTATCTACCCCCTCTAAACCAGGGGTTCCCAACCTTCTTAATGCCATGGACCAATATCATGAAGCGAGGGGTCTGTGGACCCCCCTTTTCCTATCCATGGACCTGCCCAAGTGTCTTTTAAATATTGTAATTTTACCAGTTTCTACCACTTCCTCTGGCAGCTTGCTCCATAAACGCACCATCCTCTGCCCCTGGCATGGGCTCCAGTGCATTTGAAAGAGACTGTAGAGGGTTGTAAACTCAGCCAGCACCTTTGGGGTATGTCTGCTCAGCACTGAGGACATCTTCAGAAAATGCATCTACCATTAAGGACTCCCCTCACCCAGGACATGCCTTTTTCTCATTGCTACCATCAGTAAGGAAGTAAATGAGCCTGAAGAACCAGTCTCAACATTTTACGAACAGCTTCTTCCCCTCTGTGATCAGATTTCTGAACCCATGAACAAAACCCCAATTGTTCTCTTTTGCACTAATTATTTATTATATTTTATTGTAATTTATAGTATTTCTATGTCTCGTACTGTACTGCCACCACAAAACAACTGATTTCACAATAAAATCTGATTTGCTTGTACTCAGTGCCCTGGCCAGTGAGGGCCAGCATGCTATATACCTTTTCAGCACCCTCTTGAATTGAGTCACCACTCTCAGGAAACTATGTACTGACACCCCTAGGTCCCTGTGTTGTACAACACGCCCTGGGGCCCTGCTATTCATGCTCTATGTCCTGGCCTGGTTTACTTCACAAATAGCACCAATTTGCACTTGTTCTTGAAGGACAAGGATCCCAGACTGGGACACAGCTGTATGGAGCCTGTGCACACGGAGGACCAGCGCATTGTCCAGTTAACATCTGGTACTCATTGATGGGAAAATCTTCAGCATGTGTGACCAGTGGGATTGTGGACTGTGAAGAAGCCATCAATCCATCAGTCTGTGGTGTTGAGCGGAGACTACAGATGCTGGAACCTGGAGCAACAAATAAACTGCTGGAAGAACTCAGCAAGTCAGGCAGCATCTGTGGGGGGAAAGGGAAGAATCAAGTCTCAGGTCAAGACCTTGCGTCAGGACTGAATATGGATGGAGATAGCCAGTGTATATAAATATTTTTTTCTTATCCTGATGGATGGTGTGTATATGTATTTTTCCCCAATCTCGGGTCTTCTATCAGAGGCCTGGGAGCGTGAGGGTTCGGCGCAGTATCCTTGCTTTCCCTAGTATGCTGTCTTCTGTACTGGGATCTCAGATGTTGTTCCGGGGATTTGTTGGAGCCACTCTCCTAGTGCAGGTGTCACAGCTCCAAGTACTCCTATCACCACTGGGATTATTCTGGCTTTAACCTTCCATGTCATTTCTATCTGCTCTTTCAAGCCCTGGTATTTCTCCAGCTTCTCATGTTCTTTCTTCCTGATATTACTGTCATTTGGGATTGCCACATCTATTACTATTGCCTTCTTCTGTTCCTTGTCTAGTATTACTATGTCTGATTGGTTGGCTAGTGCCTGCTTATCAGTCTGTATTTAGAAGTCCCACAGGATCTTAGCTCTGTTAAGATTACTACCTTCCATACTCATCCCATACTACCATACCACCTTCTCGGGAGTTTCCCATTTGGACTTGGGAGTGTCCAGTCCTTACTCCGCGCAGATGTTCCTGTACACAATTCCTGCAACTTGGTTGTACCGTTCAGAGTATGTTGTCCCTGCCTGCATCTTGCACCCTGCTACTGTGTGCTGGATGGTTTCAGTCTGCATCTTGGGTCTTGTCTGGTGTGGCAGACCCCTTCTGTTATTGCTCTTGTGCTCAGCACCTGTTCTTGTGCAGCCATGAGCAGCACCTCTGTGCTGTCCCTCAGCCCTGCCATTTCCAGCCTTTGGCAGGTCTTTCTTACCTCAGCCACCTCTGATATCTGGCGATGTTACATCCCGTGCAGTGGCTTGTCCTACCATTGTCTGTGGTCCCTCAGCTCTGCTTCACCCACTTCCGTTTCCGTATCCCCTGCCTGCTGTCTGAGGCATTCTCCTAGCAGGCTGTCCTTGGGGGCCATCTTCCTGACATACGCATGGTACTCATACTCATACTCATGGATAGATACAGTATTAGAGGGAGGAGCAGCAGAGGAGGGATGATGTGCAGGTGGAATCAGATGGGCGAAGGGTTAGGAAAGGGAAGCCAAGGGAAGAGAAACTCACGTGGGTAGATGGTGGGTGGTGATATCTAGCTGAGCGGGTGATGGGATGGTAAAGGTGAAGAAAGGGAGAGAGACCATGAAGACCAGTGGGAGTGGTGGAGTCATCAATAAAAAGAGTATGGGAGTACTGTGACAGTGGAGTGACCGAGTGTTGGGGCAATGGGTTATTGGACTGATGGAGTGATAGAGTTATGGACTATCTTATGATGGAGCCGCTTAATGATTGAATAATGAGGTGATGGAATGAAGATGTGTTAGACTGCTGGAGTCAGTCAGAGTGTTTCAGTGCAGGAGCAAATGCAGTGTTGATCCAAGGGAGTGTTGGTTGCTGGGGTCATGGTGGGATGGGAAAATCGGGGTGGGGGTGATGGGAAATGGAGGATGGGACATGGGGAAATGGTGGATGGAGAGATGGGGAAATGTAGGATGGAGGATAGGGAGATTGTGGATGGATGGAAAGATGGAGAATGTGGAGATGGGGATGTAGGTGGGAAGGAATAGAGAGATGTGTGATGCAAGTTCAGGGATGGGAGATGGAGAATGGAGGATAGGGGTTGAGAGATGGGGAACAGAGGAATGAGGCGATGGGGAGATGGAGGATGGGTGATGGTAGTTGAGGGGGATGCAGGATGGGGAATGGGGAGATGGTGGGATGCAGGAAGTGGTGGGTGATGGATGTGAGATGTGAGAGATGGGGAATGTGGGATTGGTGGGATGTGGGGATAGGGAATGGGAGAGATGGGAAGATCAGATGAGGAGTTGGGGGATGAGAGGGTGCGAGATTGAAAAATGTGATAAAGGATGAAGTGTTGGATTAAAAGATATTGGAGTGTTCAGTTGTTGGGGCGTTGGAGTGTCTGGGTGTTGGGGTTATGGGATATTAGGGTGATTGTGTGCTAGGTTTTGGTGTGCTCCAGAGCTATGATAGAGAATACAAAATTACATGGGACATATACAGGGTAGAAGTAGGAACCATTTGCCATAGCAGAGGGATCTAAATCAAGGGGGTAAAAGGTCAGGGGGTTAAGAGGCTCAGAGTAGACTTGAGGAAGAGCCTTTTTCACCTGGAGGGAGGTAGGAATCTGGAACCTACAGCCTGAGGGGGTGGTGGGGCAAGATCTCACACATTGATGCAATAGGGAGCACCCTATCTGGATGCATAATGACTCAGTGTGGTGACTTCTCTGCACGCGAGCAAAAGAAACTGCAGAGTTGAGGACACGGTTCAGCACATCATGGCCCCCCCACCATGGACTCTGTCTGCTCCTCTCCCTGCCTCAGTACAGCAACCAGTATAATCAAACACACGACTCACCTTGGCCGTTCTCTCTTCTTCCCTCTCCCGTCAGGCAGGTGATACAAAAGCATAGAAGCTTGTACCACCAGGTTCAAGGGCAGCTTCTACCCCACTTTATCAGACTCTTGAATGGACCTTTTGTACAATAAGATGGAGTCTTGACCAAAAATCTACCTCATTATGAACTTGCATTTTTTTAGTTTCTTGCTCTGCACATTCTCTGCAGCTGTTACACTTTATTCTGCATTGTTCTACCTCAATATGCTGTGTAATGAAATGATCTGTATGAACAGTAACAAGACAAGCTCTTCACTGTACCTCTCTATGTGTGACAATAATAGACCAGTTCCAATTTAAGAACTATCGAGGCCAGCACTTAAATCCGGAAGGGACAACGGGCTACAGATCAAGTGCTGGCTGATGGAGTTAGTGTAGACGGTCATCAAGGACACGGTGGGCTGAAGGACCTGATTCTGAGCTGCAGGAAAGCAAAGGGACCTGTGAAACTGGGGTAGAATTGCTGTCACATGGGCTGGGGTCTGAAGGTGGGAGGTTATTGAGTGAAGCAAGGTGTGATCGGACCTGAGGTTCGAGGTTAGTGTTGAAACTGCTGGAGGTACTCAGCAGGTCCTGCCCCAGGAGAGAGAAGTGGCCCCTGTTTCACCGGGGCTCCCCTGCAGTTCTGGGTTTATTTGGAATTTCTGGCATCCAATGTGTTTTGCTCACACGTATATCGAAACATACGGTGAAATGCATTGTTTTGTGTCAATAACCAGAGCAATGTGCTGGGGACAGCCTGCAAGTGTCGCCATACTTCCAACACCATCAGAGCACGCCCACAACTTACTAACCCTAACTTGTACGGAAGCCGTTTTGGAATGTGGGAGGAAACCCGAGCACCCGGAGGAAACCCACACAGTCTCGGGGAGAACATGTCCTTGCAGACAGCAGTGGGAAGTGAACCCCAGATCTTACAGCTGGCGGTGTAAAGCGATACTCTACCATGCTGTTCCTGGGGTGATATTGGTGCCTGGCTAGAATTGTGTTCCTGGGCTCTGGGGTTTCTGGCCCTGGGTACAGACTGTACCCAGTCCTAGCTGGATCCACTCCAGGTTTGGGGTTACCTCTGGGTTCAGGGGGTCACTCTCAGATTCGGAGAGCGTTTTTGGGTTCAGCGAGTTTCTGACCCAGATTCAGGGAATGACATTGTACACAGGCCATGATCTGCTCCAGTTGGATCCACCCTGAGTTCTGGGGGGTGGGGGAGGAGACCTCTGGGATCAGGGGTATGTCTCTCTTTCAGAATTAGAGGATGTTCTCCAGTCCAGTGGGGTTCTGGCCCAGATTCAGGGAGTGCCATGGTATACAGGCCATCATCCACTCCACTTGGATCTGCTCGGGGTTCAGATGCTGCTCCACAGCCTGCCTGGCAGGTTGGGCCTTCACTGCTGCTGGGGTAACAGGGATTGTTGATGGATCACGGCTCTCCAGAGACTGTAACACACATAAGCAATCGACGATAGTGGCGCGCTTCCTTCTGGAATGTTCTGGCCACTCCATTGCAGTGTGACCTCAGTGAAATGGAACTAATGGGGATAACCAACTAGTCACCGTGTTAAACCCATCCCAACAAACAGTGTCCATTCCAGTCCTCCTGAGCCAGCAGTACTCAGAGAGAAGGGCTCACACAGGCGGTCACAGTTTAGAAGTAAACAGGATTACCCTGAGCAGATAACCAGCAGGATACAGATCCTATGAAATATGAGGTGGGGGGGGGAGTGTCACAGATGCCATTTAATCTGAATTAGGTACAAAAAGCTGGACAGACTCAGCAAGTCAGACAGCATCTACAGAGGAGGATATATCTAACAGTATCAATAGGGGACCTCCCTCCATAGACGCTGCCCGAGCATCTTGTGCTTGATGTTCAAGATTTCCAGCATCTTCAAAATCTCGTGTCTCTTTTTAAACTAGACGTGTGTGTTGCACGGGGCGGGGGGGGGGCGGGGTAGGAATGCTAGGGGAAAGCATAGGCTTTGTCGGAGCATTGGTGTACAGTACAAAGGGACCTTGAGGTCATGATCACAGTTCCCTGAAGGCAGCGACTCGAATGGACGGGGTGGTAAATAAGACATGTGCCATACTTGCCTTCATTGTATAATAGCCAGGATGTCCTGTTGCAGCTGGATAAAACCTTAATCAGCCCCCATTTGGGGTTTGTGTGAAGTCCTGGTGGCCGCATTATAGGAAGGATGTGGAGGTTTAGTAGAGGGTGCAGAAGAGTTTCACAAGCATGTTGCCAAGATTGAGAACATAGCAACAAGGAGAGGTTGGACAAACGAGGATTGTTTCCTCTGAAGAGCAAGAGGCCGAGGGGACACCTGATAGAACTTTATGAAGTTATGAGAGGCATAGGCGGAGTAGAAAAGCAGAGGCTTGGATGGAAATGTCAAATACCAGAGGGCAGAGCTTTAAAGTGAGAGGAGGAAAGTTTAAAGGAGATTCACGAGCAAGTTGAGTGGTGAGTGCCTGGAATACGCTGCCAGGGGAGGTGGTGGAAACGGATGCAACCACAACAGTTAAGAGGAATTTCAACAGACACATGAACCGTCAGGGTGTAGGGGTATGGAGAGATGTGGACCACGTGCAGGCAGTAAGGATTAGTTTGTATTGGCATCATAGTTGACACAGACATAGTGAGCCAAAGGGTATGTCCCTGTGCTCTGTGCTCCATGTTTTAGCTCTGGCATTGCTGGCTTGTGCAGTGGGTGAACTGTAAATGTTGTTTGTAGCTCGGGGAGGCGTGGGTGAAAACATTGGGGATCTCAGTCTGTGTCTCACAACCACAAGTACTGGGCCAGAAGGCTGAGGTGAGAGGCCCTCAAAGTCTTCCCTCCAGAGACTGCCTGGCTATAGGGGGTGTACCCAGAGATCACGGCTCCTGCACACCACCCCCTTGCCCCCCAAAGTTGTCACTGATGATGTTGGACCATTCATCCTCTTCCTCACCCTCAACTCCTGGTTCCTCCTGTCTTCCAGGGTTGTGCTGCAGAGGGGGAGGCACAGGGTGCCCACCTCTGCTGCTGAGGATGACAGGGGCATGAGGAGGTCCAGACTACACCATGGTGTGTCAGGCCTCTCCTCACTCTCCACCACAGGGTGGGTCTGAGCTGTGCAGCCCCGATGCTGCGGGGGAGTAGAGAGCCAGATCCATTGGAGGCAGCTCTCCTTCTGCAAAATGAGTCCATCAGTGTGGCCCAGCAAGGGCACCAGCAACTATCACTACTCTGGAATCAAGGAGCGAGCATTTACCCAGGATAACGTTTCCCCTGGTCAAAGCACATCAAGTGAACGACTGAGACATGGAGCTTTTGACTCAGAGTGACAGGAAGCCCCAGGGGAGCCTGCAACACCAGTGAATCCCTGCTTACTCCCTCAGCTCAGAGACCCATCACACGCTGTGCTCATCAGTGCATCTCACAAATACTCCAGCAACCTGTCCATCCAGCACCGCCCCAATCCAACTCCAGAAATACAGCACTCTCTCACTACGTATCTCCACAGGTGCAGCACTCTGTCACGAGATACCTGCACAGGTACAACTCTGTCACTAGAAGTCTCCAGCAGCACAACACCCTGTCACTGGATATCTCCAGAAGTATAACAGTCTGTCACTAGATTATCTCCACAGGTACAATAATCTGTCTCTAGATATCTCCGGAAGTACAACTCTTTGTCACTAAATATCTCAATTAGTATGGCTTTCTGTCTCTAGATATCTAGAGGAATAGAACTCTCCATCACTAGATATTTCCAGAAGTACAACAATCTGTCACTAGACATCTGCAGCCAAACTATTATTCTGTCATCAGCATTAATGGCAACACTCCAGGGAACTAATGAGGGACGGACGAATGCACGTCTGGAGCATCATCCATGATCGCATTGAATATTGGAGCAGTCTTGAGGGGCAGAATGGCCTACTCCTGTTCCTATTGTCCTGTGTGCTCTGAGGTGCCCCTCAACCATGTCTCTTCCAAGGAAAACCAGCCTGGCCTGTCCAGTCTTTCCAGGACGAGAGCGCCCCATCCCATCTGAGGAAGTCCCAGCGCATCAACGGCGTGACAATTTGCTCCGTAACCGAGTGTGCTCGAGTTTCCTGGGCTTCTGCTGGGCTGCGCATCATCAGCTGCGAGACTTCCAGGAAACGTTCCTGCCCCTGGTCAGAAATTCAGCTGAAAATGACACAACATTGAAATGAGGCAGGTGATGACTATTGTCGACACCAGAGACACCGTCTCTACCCTGGTGGAGGCTGTTTTATTGTGTACAGTAGTCATCACCTGCAAACCTTCACAGAGCAAGGGATCCTTCTGCAATGTGGGAAAATCTGGCCGTGTGCGGAGGGAGTTATTTCCGTCACAGTGAGGAATCTGTCTGACACAGAGGGAGGGATCTCCCTCTCAAACAGCCAGCAATCTCCCTGTCAGTGAGAAGTCCCCAATTACAGTGAGGGCTAGCCCTGCATCACAGTGGGGAATTCCCCTAGTGAAGGGTCACCCCATAACAAAGAAGGATCTTTATCTCACAGTGAAGGATCCTCCTGACATGGTGAGGAATCTCCGTGTCATTACCTCTTCACACCGAGAGGGATCTCCCTGTCAGAATGACAGATCGTCTGATCACTCCGGGAAGGATCCCGCCGTCACACAGCGTAGGACGGTCGTCTCACCTGTATCACAAGTGGAATAAGAATGACTCACACATGGAGAAGGATCTTTCGCTGAGAGAGGGATCTCCCTCACATACCGAGAGCATTTTACCTCAGACACGGAGAGGGATCTCGCACAGAGGTATCTCTCATTTGGCAGAGGGATCTCATTCAAACATGGAGAGAGGTCGCCTTCACCCCTGCCGCCGAGCTGGTGCGGAACTGGGTAGATACATGGCTGGGTTATAGCGGGGTGCTCCTGACCACCATGGGGATATATCTGGGGACGAGATGGTACTCTAACGCTGGGCCGAATGGCTAGGTGTGCGGGGCAGGGACGTCTCACCCGGCTGGGTCCGTGATCTGTCCCGGGACAGATGAAGAGAGCTGCTCGTCCCCACTCTCCCGGTGAAGCGCAAGCACCCGGGACGAGAGCCAGGTCGAGGGCTGCAGGTGACGGCGCTCAGTGGCTCTCGGATGCAATGACTGTAACTGTTGCATCGAGACGGCGCCGTGCAGTGGGTGCAGGACGCGGTCGCTAACTGAATTTCAAATGGCACTCAGCAATTAGTGAAGCGCCTACCTGGGTTTTGTATGAATGCAGCAGAACCCAGAGAGGCAGTTAAATGAGCAGCGCGTTGCTCAAGGCGATGCAGACTCCAACCACTCTGTAGCTCCTTCATTTTCTGGTTGAAGGTTCAAAGTCGGACGAGCTGCGGTGATACCTCATCCCATCCTGGCAGGCAGCAGCGCACAGGCAGACAGGCAGCGGCTGGGCGCAGGAGCGGTGGCGCTGCAGTGCCGGCGGCGGCCAGGAGGTGGCAGTGTCGGCGCACTGAGGGGGTCCGGAGACGGGGCTGTCTCCTGATGCGCCCCAAGATGTTGTGCTGTTTGCCCCCAGTGTCCCTGGATAAAATGGATCACCTGGACAGTGGGAAGCATTTGGGGATTCTTCTCACCCTCCCCCAATGTCATCCCTACGAGCAGACGGCTACTCTGGATTCAGAGTCAGAATCACCACTATTCTGTCCATTCAGCCCCGTAAGCAACCCACTGGGTTCGCTGCTGCATCTTTGTACTCCTGTTGGGCCATTCAACCCAGCAGTTTCAGACCCACAACAATGCCTATGCTATCTGATCTCCTGCTAGATCACTGTTCAAGCCCTTGCACCTCCATCCCCACACACACTGCCACCCAACCTCCCACCTCTCCCACACACAGACAAAGTAACCCGCTGAAAATATTTCCTCCCACATCTCTCACCCAGCGTAATGAGCTCTTTGGGCCTGTGTGGGGATCCAGAGAGCGCTGGGCTCCGAGGTTTTTAGAGCGCCTGAATTGGTTAATTGTTTAATGAGAGTCATTAATCATTTAGATCTCCTTGTGTTTTTCTTTGTAATGCAGTCTCTTGATGTTTTCTGTTTAAACTTGTTAAATTTATGTTGATAGGCTGAGGATTCCATGTTACTTATATTCTTTAAGCAGACACCCGGTTAGTGCCAGTCATGGGGTCCTAGTTTTGAGAATGTTATGTCCCACAACGTCACTTGGTCGAGCCACTGGTGTTTTGTTGGAATTCTTATAAATAAACTCTTGTGCTGTCTCTACATTGGAGCCTGTCTTCCCTCACTCAGCACTTGCGTTCCGATATTCCCTGCACACACTGTGAGACCAGCACCTTGGATTAGTATTCACTTGTCCTGTAGAGGCAGTCTGGTTCAGTTCCTGAGAACCTTCCATAATACAAGCTTTTGGTAACTTGGATGTGAACGCCAGCTGTAAATGAGAAAGGAGCACAGGAGTAGTGATGATGGGAGAACGAGCAGGCACGGGGACAGCGGCTGACAGTCAGTGCATGGAAATACCTGGTTCCCACCCAGCAGCATGAGGCAAATCCATAAGCTCATAAGGCATAGTAGCAGAATGAGACCATTCGGCCCATTGAGTCTGCTTCACCATTCCATCATGGTTGATTAACCATCCTCTCAACCCCATTCTCCTGCCTTCTCCCCATAACATTTACCATCCTGACTAATCAAGAACCTACCAACCTTTGCTTTATATATTCTCCAAATGACTTGGCCGTCTGTGGCAATGAATTCCACGGATTCACCATCCTCCGGCTAAAGAAATTACTCCTCATCTCTGATCTAAAGGGGCGTCTTTTTAGTCTGAGGCAGTACCCTGCCCGCTGGTCCTAGGCTCCCCGCCCCCACTATAGGGAACATCCTCTCCATATCCACTCTATATAGGCCCTCCAATATTCGATAGGTTTCAAAAAGATTCTTCCCTCATTCTTCTAAACTTCAATGAGCACAGAGCCAAAGCTATCAAGTGCTCCTCATATGTTAACCCTTTCATTCCTGGAATAATTCTCATGAACCTCCTCTCGATCATCTCCAATGCCAGCACATCCTTTATCAGATAAGGAGCCCAAAACTGCTCACGATACTGCTGGTGCGGTCAGACCAATCTCTTATAAAGCCTCAGCATTACATCCTTGCTCTTATATTCTAGCCCTCTCAAAAAGAGTGCTAACATTTCATTTACCTTCCTTACCACCGATTCTACCTACAAGTTGACCTTCAGGGAATCCTGCACAAGGACTCCCAAGTCCCTTTGCACCAGATTTTTTGAATTTTCTTCCCATTTAAAAAGTAGACTATGCCTTTATTCCTTCTGCCAAAGTGCATGACCAGACACTTCTCTGCACCATATTCCATCTGCCACTTTTTTGGCCATTTTACCAATCTAAGTCCTTCTGCAGACTCTCTGCTTCCTCGACATCACCTGCCACTTCACCAATTCTGTCAGTCAAATCATTGACATATAATGTGAAACCAGGTGGTCCTAATGTCAACCCCTGTGAAACACCACTAGTCACCGGCAGCCAGCCAGAATTGGCCCCCTTTATGCATCTCTTTGCCTCTTGCCAGTTAGCTGATCTTCTGTCCATGCTAGTATCCATCCTGTAACACCATGGGCTCTTATCTTATTAATACCACATCTCTATCGCCCATTCCCTCTCTCTCCGATTCTCCTACCACCTTACGACAACTTACAGCTGCTAATTAACCTGCAAGTCCATGGACAGAGTGGATGTGGCAAAGTTGTTTCCCATGTTGGGAGAGTCTAGTACGAGAGGGCATGACTTAAGGATTGAAGGGCGCCCATTCAGAACAGAAATGCGAAGAAATTATTTTAGTCAGAGGGTGGTGAATCTATGGAATTTGTTGCCATGGGTAGCAGTGGAGGCCAAGTCATTGGGTGTATTTAGGGCGGAGATTGATAGGTATCTGAGTAGACAGGGCATCAAAGATTATGGTGAGAGGGTGGGGCAGTGGGACTAAATGAGAGAATGGATCAGCTCATGATAAAATGGCAGAGCAGACTCGATGGGCTGAATGGCCGACTTCTGCTCCTTTGTCTTATGGTCTTATTTCAGGTGTGGGAGCAAACCTGAGCACCCAGAGGAAACCCACACAAGGAGGACCTGCAGACCCCTCACAGACAGCAACCAAGTGGAGCCAGTGACACTCCAAAGTCCCTCATCCTTGGACCAGCCCAGTCAATTTCCTCTGCACCCCCTCGAGAACCCTTCATGCCCTTTGCCAAAGGAGTGGTGATCAGAACCAGACACATTAGCCTGGACTTTCTAAAGGTTCAGTACTATGTCCCTGCTTTTGTCCTCAGAACAGCCCAAGATCCCATTGCTTTGCTCTCTCCATGCATCCCGCTACATGTGAAGATCCCTGGAGCTCAGATTCCTGCACACTCTGTTCTGCCTTTCCCTCTTCCTTCCACCAATGCATCCCATCACACCTCTCCATGCCAGGTTCGAGCTGCCTCACTGCCACTCTGCTGGTCTCCCCGTGCCCCACGATAGTTCATTGGTCTCATTGTGGTATCTGCTGCGCCCTGTTCCCCCTAAGTTTGGTGTCAGCAAATGCTGATATTTTATCCTCTGTTCCAAAGTTCAAGAACATCCATATCCATTTATATACATCATATCCACCACAAAGCTTGTGACTGAAAGTCAAGCATCCGCAGGTGCTGAGAGTAGAACCAACAAACACTGGAAACACCAGCAGTTTGGGCAGCATCTATGGACAGTTAACAGGCCAGACACCCTTCATCAGATCCCTGGGGAAAAGTACTGTCTCCCATCCGCCAGTCCCTAAAACAACAACTTGTCACTCCTTCAGTTACTTATTACCCTTCCTGCTCTGACTCTCTTGCTTCATGACCTTGCTGTTATTAACCAGACTTGGAGTCAGCCACTTCCCTGAAATCCGCGTAGGGAACATCCACCTCATCCCCTTTATCAACTGTCACTGTCACTCCTTCAGACGAGTGAGGGGGGCAGGAATGGGGAGCGGTGGGGGTCGCATGGGGGATTGCCGTGGAGGTGGGGGGGGGATATTCTTGGATCAGGTGGGGGTGTTGGGGTGAGTTACAAGGAAGGGGCGCAGTGGATTTGAAGTGGGGATGGTGTTAGCGGGGTGGTAGGGAGAGGTTGGTTGGGTGTATTGGGATATTTATTTATTTACTGAGATAGCCCCTTCTGACCCTTTGAGACACGCCGCCCAGCAATCCCTCGATTTAACCCGAGCCGAATCACGGGACAATTTACAATGATCAATTAGCCCACCAACCTGTACGTCTCTGGACTGTGGGAGGAAACTGGAGCACCTGGAGGAAACTCACATGGTCACAGGCAGAACGTACAAACTCCTTACAGGCAGAGGTGGGAATTGAACCCGGGTCGCTGGTACTGCAAGTGTCGTGCTTACCACTACCATGCTGTACTAATCCACATGGCATAACTCAACCCCATATGGCAGGGTTGTGATTGGTTGGAGATGGTGGGGTTGTGGGGGTAGGAAATACAATTACGCATTGCCTGCCTTTAACCCAAACCATTCCTAATATCCATCAACAAATGGAACTGAAAACCCTGGAACTCGAAGCTGAAACTGAGCTGCTGGAGGAACTCAGCCTTTGTGGAGGGAAATAGAGGGTCTGGGATTGCATGGGTTAAATTGACAGTGTTTACTGGGCATTCAGTATCACTGCACCTGAGTTTAGTGGTGACTTGTTTTCTGTGGCCCCCATCTTGGGTTTAACTTGCTGGTTCTCTCTCGCCTTTTGTGTATCTGGGCTTTTTTGTTGGCATTTTGTGGACGGGGAGAATGAAGAGCGTGTCACTGTAAGGTTAGGTTGAGAGTATTCGGGCAGTGGGCGGATCAGCCCTCTTGTGCTTTTTGTTCTTGTCACTTGAGATTCAGTGTCACGCAACCCTGCCACTTTGATCTGGCCCACGTCCTCATTAACCAGGTCCAACACTTGCCTTTCTTGGACCTTGCCCCTCCTGACACAGGTCATTGGGTTTGTGGGGGTTTGGCCAGGGTTAATCGGGGTGTGCCTAGGGTTTGTGGGGGTGTGTGCCCCCTTGGACCTTAGGATTAGGTTTGAGTGTTGGGCTGGTGGATGTATACGTGTGGCTGGGAGAGGTAAGGCTGTGGAGCTTTGAGTGCTGAGACTTTCATCTGACTGAAAGCGTGGAGAGGTGGAGGGAAGAGATGGAGCAATAGCTGGTGGGGGAGGCAGAGGTGGAATCTGATGGGGGAAGGGAAGGTAGACCATGGAACTAAATAAGGTAGGCCGAGAGGAAAAATGGGAATGGGGGTTAGGGAGGGTTCCAGAAGGAGGAGTGGGTGAGCAATGGACGGATAGGACGGGGTAGGGTAGTTTCTTCCCTATCTTGCACCCACTCCTTCTGCTTGTTATCCACTTCCCTCCCAACTTCTTTATCTGAATCTAAAATATTGTTCACATATGATATTAATCAGAGAACCTGCACCCTTTCTTAAATGGGGATATTATGTTAACATGCTACAGAAGATCGCCAGATTCCCCTTTTATCGATAACTGCTTTTGTAAATGTGTTGGAGGCAGTTGAGAGAAGGTTTACGACACTGAGACTTGGTGGAATGCGTGGTGCATCTGATGAGGAAAGGTTGTGTCCATGGGAATATAGAGCAACGAGGAGGTATTTAGCTGAAGCACACGAAATCAAGGCTTAACAGAATGAATGTGGGGAGGTTGTTTCCTCATGGGAGAATTTAGAAACAAATGTCATTAAAGTTCAAAGTAAATTTATTATTAAAGTACATATGTGTCACCACATGCAACCTTGAGATTCATTGACTTGCGGGCATACTCAATAAATCCATAGAATAACCATAACAGAATCAATGCACTAACTTGGGCTTTCAATCAGTGTGCAGAAGTCAACAAACCATGCAAATACAAAAAGAAATAAATAGTAATAATAAATAAATAAGCAATAAATATCAAGAATATGTGATGAAGACTCCACGTAAGACAGAGAAGAGATATTTTTATTTCTCTTAGAAAGTTCTGTCAATGCAACCGTTGTCCTGATAGGACAGGGAATATTTTTAAGGCAGAAGGAAGCAGAGGATGAGGTGTGGGTGAAAGCTGGGCAGATAGAATTGGCATTATGTTCAGGCTGCTCATGATCTTATTGGAAGGAGGAGAAGTCTAAGGCCCAAGTGGCCGAGCCCTGCCCCTGAATTGTGAATCTGTGCTCCCATCTTCTCTCTGTACTGGTTTAAGGATAGGTTCCCTGTGTGCCCAGTAGTAGCAGTGTTGCGATCGCTAGATTTGAGTACAATGTACTCCTAGTCTATTGATGGGTCTTCAGGTGGCTGTAGAGGCCAATCTGTGTGTGCCCAGTACACAGGGGATCACTGAGCTGACTTGGGTCATGTGTGATGTGACCCTAGCTGGTCCTGTTGGCACTCACCGTTGTTCTGCCCAGATCACGATGGTAGTCTAGGGGTGTCCCTCCACTGGAAACAACGATTCCAATATCACGCTCATCTCTCCCACTCCACTTCCCCAACCCTTATCCCATCTTCCACCCCTCTTCCCCTGTCCCTATCCATAACTCCATCCTCTTTCCCAACCCCTTCCCCACCCCCACCCCACCCCAGTCCCATCCTTCAACTCCTTCTCCTACCCTTTTCCCACTCCTTCCCCACCCTTTCCCCATTCCCCCTTCCCTACCCTCTTTCCTATCTCCCATCCCATCCTTCGCCTCCTTCCCCATCCCCACTTCCCTCCCCAATCTCATACTCCACTCCGTTAACACCCTCACCCCGATCCCATCCTCCGCCCCTTCCCACCTCCTTCTCCTAGCCCCTTCCCACCCACTTTCCTATTTCCCATCCCTTCCTCCACTCCCTTCTCCATCCCTTCTTCCCTCCCCAATCTGATACCCTACTCCCTTCCCCAACCCTGGTTCCCCATTTACACCCCATCCATCACATCATCCATTCCATTGCCCCATCTTTCCCCACCTTCTTTCCCACTCCTTTTCCCTACACCCTTGCCCAGCCCCTTCTCCACCTTTCCCATTCCCCTTTCCTGACAGCCTTTCCCTCCTCCTTCACCAGTCCCCGTTCCCTAATCCCTTTCCCATCTCCCATCCCATCCTCCATTCCCTTTCCCCCCTTTCCCCAGCCCCTTCTCCACCTTTCCCATTCCCCTTTCCTGACACCCTTTCCCTCCTCCTTCACCAGTCCCCGTTCCCTAATCCCTTTCCCATCTCCCATCCCATCCTCCGCTCCTTTGCCTGACCCCATCCCCTTCTCCACCCCCTTCCCAAGCCCTTGCCCAGCCCTATCTCATTCCTTGCCCCCATTCCGTTTCCCATCCCACACACCTTTCCCCATGCCAGTGGTGGCACTGTGGTCACCAGTCAGCGATATGAGTTCACGCATACCTTGTTATATTGGTCAGCTTAAGCTTGGTATTGATCTGGCATTCAAGCAGAAACACAGCGGTTAATTATAATAACCACACAAAATACTGTTATAATTTATGTTAGCACACTATTATAAAACCTGATGGCACGGATATCAGTTTCTCCTTCTGGTAAAACAAATTCCCTCCCTTTCCCCTCTTGTATTCCCCCCTCTGGCCTCTCCTTTTCTCACCTGCCTATCACCTCCCCCTGGGTGCCCTCCTCCTTCCCTTTCTCCTATGGTCCACTCTCCTCTCCTATCAGATTCCTTTCTCCCCAGCCCTTTACCTTTCCCACCCATCTGCCTTCACCTGTCACCTTCTAGCCATCCTGATTCCTCTCCCTCCACCTTTTTACTCTGGCATCTTTGCCTTTCCTTTCCAGACCAGAAGAAGGGTCTCGGCCTGAAACGTCGCCTGTTTATTCATTTCCATAGGTGCTCTCCTTGCCTGCTGGTGGAATGTCATGTTGTCCACTTGGAATAGCCCAGAGATTACCTGCATTTAGGGGCAATGTTGTTTGTGACAGCATAGACTATGGCACGTGGCAAAGTGGTTACGGCATTAGTCTAGTGATCTGAAGGTCACTAGTTTGAGCCTCAGCTGAGGCAGCATGTTGTGTCCTTGAGCAAGGCACTTAACCACACATCGCTCTGCGACGACACCGGTGCCAAGCTGTATGGGTCCTAATGCCCTTCCCTTGGACAACATCAGTGGCGTGGAGAGGGGAGACTTGCAGCATGGGCAACTGCTGGCCTTCCATACAACCTTGCCCAGGCCTGTGCCCTGGAAACCTTCCAAGGCGCAAATTCATGGTCTCAGGAGACTAACGGATGCCTATGTAGACTGTGCAAAGTCATAGACTCTTGGGGTACAGAGATGGGTTGAGTGACTGAGCAAGGTACAGAAAGTGGATTGTAATGTGGAGAATCCGAGAGCATCTATTTGGTGGAAAAACTCGCAAGTCTAAGTCATAAAGCACTGAAACAAGCTGCTTTGGCCCATCATTTCTATGCTGACCCACACACCCATTCATCTGCATCAGACCCTTCCACACCTTGTTAATTCCTGTTTTTGTCCAGTCATAAGCAGTGACTTTTTTTGGAGACACGGGAGATTGCAGACGCTGGAGTCTAAAGCACGAACAGCCTGCTGAGGGACTCAGGGAGCCGAGCAGCATCTGTGAATGCAAAGGAACTGTTTTGCATCAGGACGGGGTATCTTTTAAATGGTGTGAGCTCAGAGAGACCCAATGTCCTTGTTTTGGTATCACTGGAAGTTGGCATGCCAATTCAGACAGTAGCTCTTTCCTGCAGAAGAACATAACGACTGGGGCAATGTACTCTTGCTGTAGTTGTAGAGGCTCCTTGTGTACGAGAGGGAGGTCTCAACGCAAGGCCAGGTATACTTGTGACAGTGGGAATGCAAACAAGATTGATTGCAGCGTTGGGGGATAGTAGAAGTCGATGGATTATTTCTCTAGCATGGAAAAATGAGGAATTATCTCACTGAATGTACAGAATTCTTTTGGTGCTGTCACTCCGGGTTTTTAGCATCCAGTGTGGTGGATTCGAAGACTTTGTCGAGTTGGTATTGTGTTACATAGAGAACTCGTGAGTCAGATGTTGAGGCTGAGGTGTCATCGGCCTATAGGGATGAATCAACAGGAACATGGCCTCACAAGCTTGTCCCACAAGTGATTATGGTCCATCTGATTTACCCCTATTATGGCTGCCTGGTTTGTTCCTTCAGTTTGAAGCACCTGCAGGCAGGATTGGCTCACTTTGTAACTGCGGGCCACAGATTAACAGGCGTAGGGCAGTGTTAGTGGGGTCTGAGCTCTTGGGGAGATGTGGGGGTGACACAGAATGAGGGGCTGGCCAGTCAGGACAAGGTGAAAGAGAAATTGATTCTCTCAGAGGTGTACATTTTTGGCACTCTCTACGAAAGACGCTCAGTTGCTGAGTACCAAGGTCGAAAAAGTTTTTGGATGGTGAGGGAAGCAAGGGATATGGGGCCAGCGGAGGAAATTATACTACGGTAAAAAGATCGGCTGTGATTATTTTAAATGACAGAATGGCAGTGAGGGTGGGGCTGAGTGGCCTGCTTCTGCTTCTATTTGCAACGAGACCTGGGTGTCATTATACACCAGTCATTGAAAGTGGGCATGCAGGTACAGCAGGCGGTGAAAATGGCGAATGGTATGCTGGCATTTATAGTGAGAGGATTCGAGTACAGGAGCAGGGAGGTACTACTGCAGTTGTACAAGGCCTTGGTGAGACCACACCTGGAGTATTGTGTGCAGTTTTGGTCCCCTAATCTGAGGAAAGACATCCTTGCCATAGAGGGAGTACAAAGAAGGTTCACCAGATTGATTCCTGGGATGGCAGGACTTTCATATGATGAAAGACTGGATCGACTAGGCTTATACTTGTTGGAATTTAGAAGATTGAGGGAGGATCTTATTGAAACGTATAAAATCCTAAAGGGATTGGACAGGCTAGATGCAGGAAGATTGTTCCCGATGTTGGGGAAGTCCAGAATGAGGGGTCACAGTTT